>NC_057802.1:69793674-69797084 GCF_018294505.1 Triticum aestivum
CACTAAGCTTAAGCCCTAGAAAAACTTCTCTCTTCTTATTTCTGACCCCTCTCCACTTTCTACTCTTTTAGGAATGGCGAATGCAAGGAGCAAGTTCATGCAACCGGATGAAGACACGCCTTTTGGACGACATTTGAAGGAAGTCACCAAGTACTTGAACATAGGAATACCAAGCGTCACCGGAACCTACAACGCTACATTACCTGAAGAGGAGAGCTGGAAGATTCAAGTTATCATTCCAGGAAGGATGTTTAGTGCCATGAGATTGGTTTTCGAAGCACCAACTTGGAGCTTAGGGAAGAGCATGGCCGCACACATCGCCATGGGACGCATTGGAGAAGTCTATCACCAGGAGCTTAAGGATACAATTTATCAAATTTGTGGACGTCGAGACGCGCAATGGGAGTTGATCAAGACCAAGAAGGATGGATCAATTGCAGCTTTCATCCAGGAGCAGAACCAACATATTCGTCGCCAGGAGAACCAGATATGCACGGACAAGGAAGAACTGAAGAAGGCATTCACGAAGATCAAGGAACTCCAAGAAGAACTCAAGACTACACACGAAGATTATCTGGAGGAAATCAACGCACTAGTCGGGAAGATTGACGACTTGGAGAATAAGATTGGATCATTCGTGGGAAATCCAGTGCCAAAAGCAGAAGTCGACGAATGCACTTGTCCGGATAACTACATCATCATCGACGACACCGACTCGGAACCAAGTGAAGAGGAATGGATTAATGAAGCTGGAGCAGATATCATGGAGTCTTCAACGGATCAGAATTTTTAGTAGACTACCATATCAGTAGTAGTTTTCCCCCATTTAGTAGTATAGTTCAAGCACTTTGTAACGCTAGTTAGATCGATTGTTTTGCCTTGTTTGGATTGATTGAGTGATATTGATTGAATTTGTCTCATGAGCATATGGGTAGTGTTTTCTGTCTAGACCTCATTCTATTCTTAATTCTCATCTTTTCTAAACCTATCAGATGCCTCCGAGACGCGACACCGGATTTGTTTTCCCGCCAGAGATCACCCAGTTGATTCAGCAATAGAATGCCTTGATGCAAGTGTTAGTTCAGAACCAAGGCAACAACAACAACAACAACCCACCGCCACCACCACCTATTGATCACTTAGCCCGTTTCTTAAGGCTAAACCCGCCGGTGTTTTCCAGTAGCACCGAGCCGATTGTTGCAGATGATTGGCTCCGCAAAGTTGGAAGGGAGTTGACCACTGTAGGATGCACAGATGCGGAAAGAGTGCGTTTTGCCGCACATCAGCTTGATGGACCCGCAGCATCATGGTGGGAGAATTATACAGCCACGCACCCTATTGACACTGTCACATGGGACCAGTTTCAGCAAGCTTTCCGTACAGCTCATGTTTCAGCAGGAGCTATGGCTATGAAGAAGCGTGAGTTTCGCAACCTACGCCAAGGAGGACGCACCGTAGGCCAGTATGTGGAAGATTTCAGTAAGTTAGCACGTTATGCACCAGATGACGTTGCTACGGATGCTGCCAAGCAGGAGAAGTTTCTGGAAGGATTGAATGATGAGCTGAGTATGCAGTTGATGGTAGCAACTTTCAACAACTACCAGGAGCTGGTAGACAGAGCTCTCATGATTGAAGGGAAGCAACAGCAGATTGAAAACCGCAAGAGGAAGTATGGACAAGGGAAGTATAATTCTGGAGCCCAGCAGAAGCCACGATTTACCCCGAAGCCGGGAGGACAGTTTCAGCATACCCATGGAGGAGGTAGTTCGCACAATCATAATGGCTCCAAGAATGGTAATGGGAATGGAGGAGGAAACGGACAGAACCGCACCAACCCATCTACCCCAACCAAGAGAGATCTAAGTCACATTACTTGTTTCAGGTGCCAGAAGACGGGACATTATGCTACTGATTGTCCCGAAGCCCAAAATGGAAATGGCAATGGAAGCTCTGGGAAGAAGCCGAACCCGTTCAACAAAGGACATGTGAACCACGTGAGCGTGGAGGAGGTTGAAGCTCAGCCTGATGCAGTAATAGGTAAGTTTTTGGTTAAGTCATTTACTGCAACTGTTCTTTTCGATACTGGTGCATCGCATTCATACATATCAAGGGGATTCGTAAACAAGTTTAAGATGTCCACCCAAGTTCTCAAAAGCCCCATGTTAGTAACCTCGCCCGGAGCAGAGTATATGGCCACCCAAGGATGTTTTAAGATACCGTTGGCCATTGGTAGGCATGTTTTCCCCTCAGACCTCATTGTTTTGGAATCGCAAGGTTTGGATGTGATTTTGGGAATGGATTGGATATCGTTGTATGGAGGAAACATCGATTGTGCCAACAAGACTATTTTGCTTACCACCCCGGAAGGAAAAAGGATCAAGTATGTATCCAGGCATATGCCGAAGAGGACTCAAGTGAATTCCTTATCAGGAGTTGTACAGGAGGAAGTACGAGTGGTGAAGGACTATCCGGATGTATTTCCAGAAGAGCTGCCAGGCATGCCACCAGATAGAGACATTGAGTTTTTGATTGAACTTTTGCCAGGCACAGGGCCAATATCTAAGAGACCGTATAGGATGCCCGCAAAGGATTTGGAGGAAATTAAGAAGCAGATCAAGGAGTTACTGGATAAAGGCTATATTCGCCCAAGTTCATCACCTTGGTGATCACCAGTACTTCTAGTAGAGAAGAAAGATGGATCACTAAGGATGGTTGTTGATTACCGAGGATTGAATGAAGTGACCATCAAAAACAAGTACCCACTGCCAATGATCAATGATTTGTTTGACCGCCTGCAAGGAGCTAAAGTATTTTCCAAGATCGATCTACGATCAAGATACCATCAGTTAAAGATTCGAGAGCAGGATATACCCAAGACGGCATTTACCACCAGATATGGACTGTATGAGTATACCGTTATGTCATTTGGACTGACTAACGCACCGGCCTATTTCATGAACCTGATGAACAAAGTGTTTATGGAGTTTTTGGATAAGTTCGTCGTGGTGTTCATTGATGATATTTTAATCTTTTCCAAGGACGAAGAAGAGCATGAGGAGCATTTACGATTGGTACTTGAGAAGCTCAGAGAACATCAGTTATATGCCAAGTTCAGCAAATGTGAGTTTTGGTTGAAGGAAGTTGGATTCCTTGGACATGTTATTTCTGGAGAAGGAATAGCAGTAGACCCTGCCAAGGTTGACACAGTGACAAGTTGGGAATCACCCACGACAGTTGGAGAAATCCGGAGTTTTCTTGGACTTGCAGGATACTACCGGAGATTTATCGAGAATTTCTCAAGGATTGCTAAGCCCATGACAGAGCTATTGAAGAAGGTCACCAAATTTAATTGGACTGAGGAATGTGAAGCTAGTTTCCAGGAGTTAAAGAAACGATTGGTTACATCACCA
>NC_057802.1:69797175-69799851 GCF_018294505.1 Triticum aestivum
TGTTGATACTGCCAGATCAACGCAAGGACTATGAAGTTTATTGCGACGCTTCTCGTCGAGGACTTGGAGCAGTGCTTATGCAGGATGGAAGAGTTGTTTCGTATGCGCCACGACAACTTAAACCCCATGAGAAGAATTATGCTACGCATGATTTGGAATTAGCAGCCATGGTGCATGCATTGAAGACATGGAAACATTTTCTCATCGGAAACCATTGTGAGGTGTACACGGATCACAAGAGTTTGAAGTACATTTTCACGCAGAAGGAGTTAAATCTCAGACAGAGAAGATGGTTGGAGCTCATCAAAGACTATGATATGAGGTTGCATTATCACCCTGGAAAGGCTAACGTAGTAGCAGACACGTTGAGCCGCAAGAGTCATATCAGCACCATCATGACAGGAGAGTTACCTCAGGAGTTAGCCGAGGACCTACGTGAGCTATGTTTGGAGATAGTCCCTAGAGGCTATTTAGCGGCATTGGAGATTCAGTCTACCTTGATGGAAAGGATCAGAGAAGCTCAGAAGACAGACAAGGAGATTGAAGAGATAAAGGAGAAGATGAGCAAAGGAAAAGCTAAGGGATTTCGTGAGGATGAGCACGATACCTTATGGTTCGAGGACCGCGTATATGTGCCAAATGATCCGGAGATCAGGAAGTTGATTTTGCAAGAAGCCCATGATTCACCGTACTCGATTCACCCAGGAAATACCAAGATGTATTTGGATTTGAAGAATACTTTCTGGTGGACCGGAATTAAGAAGGATATTGCGGAGTTTGTAGCAGTTTGTGATGTATGCCAGAGAGTAAAGGCAGAGCATCAGAAGCCAGCAGGATTGCTGCAGCCATTGCCGATACCTGAATGGAAGTGGGATAAAATAGGCATGGATTTTATCATAGGATTACCCAGGACCCGTTCAGGCTATGACTCGATATGGGTTGTAGTCGATCGTTTGACGAAAGTGGCTCATTTCATTCCAGTGAAGACCACTTACACCAGTGCTAAGTTGGCGAAGATATACATGACCAGGATAGTATGTTTGCATGGAGTTCCGAGGACCATTGTATCAGACAGAGGAACCCAATTTACCTTGAAATTTTGGAAGCAGTTACATGAAACATTGGGAACCAGGCTGGAATTTAGTACAACATTTCACCCGCAGACAGATGGACAGACCGAGAGAGTCAACCAGATTTTGGAGGACATGTTGAGAGCATGTGCGCTAGATTATGGATCAAGTTGGGACGACAATTTGCCACATGCGGAGTTTTCTTATAACAACAGTTATCAAACCAGTTTGAAGATGGCCCCTTTCGAAGCTTTGTACGGAAGGAGGTGTAGAACACCGTTGTTATGGGACGAAGTTGGAGACCGTCAGTTGTTTGGACCAGATTTGATTAAGGAGTCTGAACAGAAAGTGAAGTTGATTCGTGATAGGCTCAAGGTAGCCCAATCCAGGCAGAAGAGTTATGCTGATTCTAAACGCAAGGAGACAGTTCACGAAATCGGAGACAGAGTGTATCTTCGAGTATCACTACTTCGAGGAGTGAAGCGCTTTGGAGTTAAGGGAAAGTTAGCACCTCGTTTTATTGGACCATACAGAGTGTTGGAACGTATGGGAGAAGTTGCCTACAAGCTGGAATTGCCCGAAGGATTGTCTGAAGTACATGATGTATTTCACGTTTCGCAGTTGAAGAAGTGCCACGCAGAGATGGCTGAAATACCGCTGAGAGATACTGTGCCACTGGGAGCGATTCAATTGGAAAGTGATTTGACCTATGAGGAGAAGCCAGTTAAGATTCTCGAGTATGCCAGCCGAGTTACCCGCAGCAAGGTTATCAAGTTTTGCAAAGTTCAGTGGAGTCACCACACCGAAGATGAGGCCACCTGGGAGAGAGAGGAAGATCTACGGAAAAACCACTCCCACCTGTTTTCTAGCCAACCCGAATCTCGAGGGCGAGATTCATCTTAAGGGGGGTAGGTTTGTAACATCCCAAATTTTCAATTTGGAATGTTATACATAGATCATAATTGCATATCATGTTTTATTGCATTTTGACAAATCCTCGATAAATCCTAAGCAACTCAAGGACCCTCGGAGAGAGTTGGGGATTTTCTCAAATTTTCTTATTTGATTTTTCAAACGAGGATTGGGATTTTAATTATTTTTCTCTCCGGAAAAATATTTCATCTTTAAATAAACGAGAGGAGAAAATATGACTTCTCCAAAGACATTGAAATACTGGAGGAAAAATGTTAAAAACATTATTTGGAATTTATTGGATTTTATTTGCAATTTTTATTGCATTTAAAAATATGCATGTTTTCAAAATATTTATTTTTGATTTTAAACATGTTCACCCTATTCTAGATTTTCTAACTAGACGGGGAAAATTTATTTCATATTTGTCTGATATTTATTTATTTTTCTATGCAATATTTTCCGCGGAACATTTAAAAAAAAATTAAAAATTAAAAATACCGCGCCGCGCCGGCTGGGCCGAGCCCAACCGAGCCCGCCCGCGCTCTCCTCCTTCCCCACGTCGCCGCCGGAGTCCGGCCACGCCACGGAGCCCGCCGCCGCCTCGGTGCCCCCTCCCCCAAGCTTCTAGCCCCCCTCCGTTTTTCGCCACACCGCCGGCGTAGGAGCCGCCGCCGCCGCCGCATCCCGCGCC
>NC_057802.1:69799861-69817172 GCF_018294505.1 Triticum aestivum
AAAAAAACCTTTTGTTTAAAAAAAAACCTAGATCGATTTTTTTCGGTTTTCTTATTTCGCGAGCGTTCACCGAACCGTTCGTTTTAACGAACGCGTTCGTCGGTTTTTCTCTGTTAACGAACGTCCGTTCTTTAACCGTTCGTCCATTTTTCTTTTCGTCGGATTTTCCCGTTATTTTCTCAGATTCGATTTCTGATCGAAACTTCGAATCTGTTTAACTTTTCGCTCGTTTATCGGAATCAGGTGATTCAAGCGCCTAGAGTTTCGTCTCGAAATTCTCTTTCCGTTTAATCTACTCAAACAAGTTTTTGCTACAGTAAAATTTGACCTAGATCCAGATTAGCAAACGAAGTTTCTTTCTTTCGCCGTTTGACTTTCGTTGCTTCTTTCGAGTTGATTCTTTTTGCAAACCGGCGTTCTTAAGTTGAACTTTCTGGTTGGATCTTTATTTTGAGTTTTACCTGTGCATTAGATGAGTACTGATTGTATGCTTGTTTGTTTGCGATAGAGTACCCGGAGTGTGCCGCTTGTTACTTCGACTCGCTAGGTTTTGCGGATCATCAGCAAGGCAAGTAACACTTTGATCATACCCCGTTCATACCCAGTTTTATTGCATTAGATCTATTTCCTCAAACACATTGCATGAATAGGATCTAATCAAATTGTGGGTATTGGGAAGTAGTTGAGGTAGTACCTATTACCTGTTTCATATATCAAACCCTCGGGAGTTACTTCTACGTTGCTTTTATTATTGCCATGCTATGCTCGTAGACGTGGATTGGGTTTGAGAGATATTCATGATAGATGTGAGTGTTTAATAATGGTTTAACTTAAGGTGGCAACTAAAACTCACATCTGGATGGATTGAGACACCTGGAGAACCCAGTGTTGTCTGTATGTATAAGGTCCGCCACCCAGGCTCAAAGGGATCATAAGATTATTCATGCTAGAAACTTCCGTGTGCAGCCGCAAGCTATTATGGGCTCTAGCATAGCTGAGTAGGTTACAGGATCTCTTGAAGAGGTGGACTAGCAGATGTAGGGGAAAGTAGGTGTACCGGTCCATCCAGAGTAAAGAGTGACTGTTTCTGAAAGACTGTGTCTCGGTCATCCGTTTCTCAAACATCATGTAGTGCGAGAATCAAGCGGAGGCGATCGAGTCTTGTGGGAAAAGTGCACAAACCTCTGTAGAGTGTACAAACTGATCATGATTAGCCGTGTCCCCGGTTATGGACAACTTGAGTATCTAGTACCTGGATTATCATTTGAATCTCATCACCGTGATACTTATAATTAATTTTGTTGGGTTAATGATGTTACTTAATTGGGATTGAGTTGGAGGTACCTTCTCAATGTTTCAACCACCATGATAGTTAAATAAAATTTATTCCTTTGTAGTAGGATAAAATTGGCTTTTCGCAAAACTGTAACCATAGAGCTTTCCACCAGCCATATATGCATATAGTATAGCATTATCATTGTTCATTGCTCTCTATGTGTTGCTTTGCCAGCATATTCTATCTGCTGACCCGTTTCGGGCTGCAACGTTTCATGTTGCAGACTTTTCAGACGACGAGTAAGGTGCCTTGGGTCACGGTCTTATACTCAGTGATGCCGCTGGAGTTGATGGACTCACTTATCTTCCAAGTCTTCCGCTGTTATCGTTATTAGATGGCCTTAAGCCATGTTTATTATACTTAATCTCTTCGGAGATATTCGATGTAATAAGTGTGTGATTGCTACTCTGTTATAAATCCTCCATTTGTACTGTGCGTGTCAGCATTACTGATCCAGGATGACACTGGTGCACAACAGCACAGGCCATTTGAGGTCTGGTCACTACAACAAAGGTAAGTGACATCCCATCTGAATATTGATAAAGAAAAATTTGGTTTTGGAATAATAGGATCGTCATGAATTTTGCTAGGGGCCACGACCGAAGTGGCAACCCTGCAGAAGGCGCTATCCGAGGCCGAAGACAAAGCGGCCAAGGAGCGCATCGAGCGAGAGAAACAAGAGGCCCGAGTAGGTGAGGTGCAGCAAGAGCTCCAGGCTCTCGTCAAGAAACACGAGTCCTTGGAGCTTGACTCTAAGACGCAAGGGTCCGAGCTTGCGAAGGCCCTCGAAAGCGCACAACATGCCAAGGCCGAAGCCCAAAAGGCCCTCCAGGAAATTGAGGCGGTTAAGAAGATAGCGGCGGGTAAGGCATTCATTATGCAAAGCAAGCATGTGAAGGAAACTTCCATTTTACTTACCCGAGTTCGGAGCTCTCCAGGAGCGTTCGCAGATCTACCCCGCAGTGTGTCAGATGCCGCGGAGTTCTACCGGGCCGAGGAGGGGAGCTCGACGGAGAAGTTGTTCTGGTCTCAGTATACTGGGACCGAACACCCAATGCCCTTGAGCGACCAGTTGAAGCAACTGGTCGAGCTTCACAAGGCGGCCGAACAGGCCATGAGGGGTCTTATAGTCCGGATGTGGCCTGGCGAGCCCCTGCCTGGTAGCTACTTCGGTCTGGTGAGGCGGCTTGCGAAAGCCTGCCCACGGTTTGAAGTCATAAAGCGGCCCGTCTGCATCGAGGGTGCGCGCAGGGCTTTTGCCCGGGCGAAGGTGCACTGAGCGAAGCTGGACGCCGAAAAGCTGGTGAAGGAGGGGCCGCCGGAGGGCAAGGAGCATCGCCACCCCGAAAAGTATTATGAAAGTGTCCTGAAGGGTGCTCGCCTTGTGGTAGAGGAATGTGCTAAGGATGTAATATTTTAATAAATGTACTCATGTGATCCTGTAATATGAAACGAGTTCATTTGCGCTATGCAATGCTTGTGAATTTAAAATATTACCTTCTGTGCGGCCGTTTATAAAATCTGAGAGTTTGCCAGTCGTCGGCTTCTGCCCCCATGTAACTAGTACTGAGGTGTTCGGGATAAACCTGAGCACTCTTTATCCCAATTTTGGGTCCTTCGAAGGAGGTGTTCAGCACAACGAACCAGGCAATCGGACTATAAGGCTTTATCACTCTCACTTAGCCATAGAAGTCTACAATTTTAAATTTTGGCGAAGCCCCTAGTATTCGGAAGGCCGAATTTGGGGCGCTATATACGCCTAAGTCGGGCAAGGCCGACTCCTCGCCCGAAGCGGAAAAAGTCTTTAAGGACTTGATACCTCTCGATCAGTGACCAGCTCTCGCCTTATCATGACAGTCAGTTTTCGGCTTTCTCTACTAAGGTGCTCGTCCGGAAGAACCGGGACACAATCGCAGTAGTTCTCCCAGTGCTACCTTAGCTGATATTGCGGAACGTAAGGTACCAAAACATGGGAGCCGGGCAAACCCAACTATTGACTCAAGACATGATTCGGAGCTGATGCATATAATGCTATAAGTTCGGGGTGCCGCACTGTCGAAAGTGTTCAGACTTCTCACACCGTATTTATGGGGTATACTGAAGCCCCTGGCGTACTGGTCGTACCACAATGTACGGGTGCAATTTGTCATAAATAAGCAGACAAGGAAAAAAAGAAAGGCTAATGCAAGAATAGACTAACGCTATGCATTGTTATTAAATAATACGTCGAAGCGTACGGATACAAGTAGTGCAATAAGCAAAAAATAGGACTATTTGACATGTCCTATCCAAGGGCAAGCTGCGTATGGGTATTTAAAACAGGTATTTCGATCGTTATCAGAGACCACCTGGGGATTCCCTTGTACGTCAGAGCTTCTTGCTTCCTTGGTATTTCCTCCCCGTAATGCGTCCAGCAATCAGACTGCGAAAAGGGCTTCCAGAGAGTAAGCTCCTGAAAGAGAGAAAATGATAAAGGTATACAGCCCCTGGGGCGGTTGAGCCGCATTGTGGGACGTGTCCTGGCCGTGCCCCCGCCTATGCCCATGGTGTTTTTAGTGCATAATTATGTATGCGCATCGCAGATTTCGTCGCTTGACTGGGACTAGGACGGAGGCCGAATTGCTAGGTGAGCTCTGAACGTGCCAGGCGATCCTGTTGCAGGTTACTCCGGACTCGCTTGAAGGTGTCCGGGGGCTTTATCGCCGAATTGGCGGTTTGCCTTAAAAGGCTGCTTTGTGCTTCTGCTGCGAGGGCCGCAGTGTGCTCCTCCGTGCGGAGCGAGCGTTCTGTGTTTCCATTGACTGTTATAACTGTAACGCCCACGATGCGGCTATATCTCCCACGTGTCGAGGCACGACTTAGAGGCATAACCGCATAGTGGTTTTGTCGCAAGAAGGGTCATCTTCACACAATCCCATGTAATGAACAAGAATGGGATAAAGAGTTGGCTTACAATCGCCACTTCACACAATACATAAATATAATTCATACATCATCCAAAATACAAACATATAGACCGACTACGGCCAAAATCCAGATGATAATAAGATAACCCCAAATGCTAGATCCCCGATCGTCCCAACTGGGATCCACTACTGATCATCAGGAAAAGACACATAGTAACGACCACGTTCCTCGTCGAACTCCCACTTGAGATCGACCCCATCATCTGCACTGGCATCGTCGGCACCTGCAACTGTTTTGGTAGAATCTGTGAGTCACGGGGACTCAGCAATCTCACACCCGCGAGATCAAGACTATTTAAGCTTATAGGAAAAGATGGTGTGATGAGGTGGAGCTGCAGCGGCAATAAGCATATATGGTGGCTAACATACGCAAAAGAGAGCGAGAAGAGAAGCAACGGAACGGTCGTCATCTAGCAATGACCAAGAAGTGATCCTGAACTCCTACTTACGTCATACATAACTCAGGCCGTGTTCACTTCCCGGACTCCGCCGAGAAGAGACCATCACGGCTACACACGCAGTTGATGCATTTTAATTGGGTCAAGTGACAAGTTCTCTACAACCGGACATTAACAAATTCCCATCTGCCTCATAACCGCGGGCACGGCTTTCGAAAGATAATACCCTGCAGGGGTGTCCCAACTTAGCCCATCATAAGCTCTCACGGTCAACGAAGGATAAACCTTCTCCCGGAAAGACCCGATCAGTCTCGGAATCCCGGTTTACAAGACATTTCGATAATGGTAAAACAAGACCAGCAAAGCCCCCGAATGTGCCGACAAATCCCGATAGGAGCTGCACATATCTCGTTCTCAGGGCACAACGGATGAGCCAGACGTCGGGTTGGCATAAACCCTGGTTGCCCAGGGGGCACCGGACATCGCTCGGTTTGGGCCAGCACTCGAAGGAGCACTGGTCCGGGGTTAAAATAAAGATGACCCTCGGGCTCGCGAAAACCCGGGGGAAAAGGCTTAGGTGGCGAATGGTAAAACCAAGGTTGGGCCTTGCTGGAGGAGTTCTATTCAAGGCGAACTGTCAAGGGGGTCCCATAAATCACCCGACCGCGTAAGGAACGCAAACTCAAGGAACATAATACCAGTATAACAGAAACTAGGGCGGCAAGAGTGGTACAAAACACCAGGCATAAGGCCGAGCCTTCCACCCTTTACCAAATATATAGATGCATTAATTAAATAAGAGATATTGTGATATCCCAACATATCCATGTTCCAACATGGAACAAACTTCAACTTCACTTGCAACTAGCAACGCTATAAGAGGGGCTGAGCATAAGCAGTAACTTAGCCAAACAACGGTTTGCTAGGAAAAGATGGTTAGAGGCTGACATGGCAATATGGGAGACATGATATAGCAAGTGATAGGTAGCGCAGCATGGCAATAGAGCGAACAACTAGCAAAGCAAAGATAGAAGTGATTTCGAGGGGTGGTCATCTTGCCTGCAAGGTTCTCAGAGTTGTCGAAAGCTTGATCCTCGTAAGCGTACTCGACAGGTTCCTCGTTCACGAACTCGTCTCCCGGCTCTACCCAAGACAAGAACACAAGCAAACGGAACCACCATCAACCACGAGAAATGCACAAGCAACATGATGCAAAACATGTATGATATGCGAGATATGATATGCGATGCATATGCATGCTCCGGAAGGAAAATGATGAACAAGGCAGTAACTTGGCAAACCAAGCATGCCACTGGAAAGATGAGATGATTTCGGTCGAAATCGATATAAAGATCACCGGAAACGGATGCACGGTTTGCAAATGGCGGGCAAAATAAGAATGACACGAATCTGCGATTAACAGCATGATAGCACTTAAAATGCAACAAGTAACAATGCTACAACACACCAACATAGCAACAAAGCATATGACAGTAATCTACAGGAGATGCTTGACAAAAGATGAACACCGAGCTACGGCTAGATCACAACATATCAAGCTCAAACAAGCATGGCAAAAGTGCAAAAGATAACAGGTTCACATACACTAGTGAAATACTGGACAAGGCAGAAAACAGCATCAGGTAGCAATATTCAGAGCACGAAATCAACATGCTACAGGAACTTAACATAGCAAAACAAGGCATAGCATTATTCTACTAAATGCATATGACAAAAGTCCCTTACTGACCATAAGCCAAAAAGGACCAGAAGATATGATGGCAAGCATGTAAACATAGCAAGTTTCGTTAACAGGTTTCAGACTTAGCAGAAAACAGAGCATGGCAGAAACAATAATATGTAGGCCTCTTTGTGAGCTTGATGCACTCACTACAGAGCAATGCAAGACAAAACAAGCATACCTACAGCAAGATGGCATGTTTATGAAGCTATCCATGGCAAGAACACAAGCATAGCATGTATGGATCAACTACAATAAGCTTGGCAAAATTGCATATCAAGTTAAGAATCTGCCAGAAATATTTTATAGCAAAAGTAGAGCAAGATTGTGTCATGCTATGGTACTCCATAATTGCAAACAAGGGCAGGAATGGATCAATTACAACAATATCTACAAAACATCCTTACTGAACATCTCCAAAATATGCATGGATCTCTCTGTAGCATCAAGTTTACATGGCAACAAAATAACAGCAGACAAGGACTTGGTGATAGTCCCTGAAATCAGAAACATTACGGAGCCTACTTGCATGCTTGTGCTAGTCACCACAGAGATCACAAAAATACATGGCATACACCCTTGGAAATATGGCATGGCACACAACAAAACACATATAGATCTCATGCCCATAAGATGCACAGAATAAATGATACAAACATGACAAATCTCCAAGTTCTGCTAAGAACCAGCAGATAACAACAACTAGCCCTCTTCCAACAGAGATTTGAGCATCAAGATGACCTCTAATGAACATGGTGCAATTTAACAAAATGTAGAGCATCACGAGACGAACAATTTGACATATTACACGCGTGAATCGGAGCTACATGCAAGAAATTATGCAATGTTGAAAAATGCATCAGAACGTGAAAGTTCCAGACTTAGAGAAAAACTGAGGGGGCTCGGGGTCAACCTGTTGACTGGATCTAGATCGCGATCGGGGCCGCTAGGGTTCGGGCGCACGGTGGCCGGAGCCTCTCGCCGGAGAAGAGTAGACGGCGGGCCGGCGGGAGGAGGACGCGGCGGTGCCGGGGGGAGAGGACGCGGCGGCGGCGGTGCGGTTTGGTGACGGCGGCAAGGTCCGGCGGCGGGGCCGGCCGCGGCGGGGCGAGGCGCGCGGCTCGGGCGGAGCCAGGCGGCGGGGCTCGGGCGCGCGGGCCGGGAGGGCTTGCCCCGGGCCCGGGCGGGCTTCGGCGGCGGCGGCGTACGGGTGCCACATGGCGGCTCGCCACTGGCTCGGGGCGGCGGCGCGGTTGTGTCCGGCCGGCGGCGGACGTGTCCGGCGCGGCGCGAGGAGCGGGTTAGGGTTCGTCTGCGTTTCGTTTTCGGGGGAGATGCATATAAATAGGTAGAGGGAGCTAGGAGGCTCCAAATGAGGTGCGGTTTTCGCCCACACGATCGTGATCGAACGACCTAGAGCATGGAATAGAGTTTGGTGGGTTTTGGGCTGGTTTTTGAGGGGGGTTTTGCTGCACACTCAAATGGCCTTTGCGGATGCCCGGTTAACCGTTGGAGTACCAAACGACCTCCAAATGGAACGAAACTTGACCGGTGGTCTCCGGGTGGTATAATAAGGCCACTTGAAAAGCCTCGGTCCATTCCGAGAATGTTTGACTCCCGCTTACGAAAGAAAACAAGAGGGGTGCACCGGAGCAGATAGGAGCGCCGGATTGCAAAACGGACAACGGGGAAAATGCTCGGATGCATGAGACGAACACGTATGCAAATGCAATGCACATGATGACATGATATGAAATGCATGACATGAACAAAATACAAAACGAAAGATAAAACCCGACCACGGAGGGAATATCATAACACATAGCCGAAAATGGCAAGAGTCGGAGTTACAAATATGGCAAGTTACATGCGGGGTGTTACAACACTCCACCACTACGAGAGGATCTCGTCCCGAGATCTAGGACTGAAAGAACTCCGGATATTCGGAACGGAGATGGTTCTCGTGTTCCCAGGTGGCTTCCCGGTCGGAATGGTGCAACCACTTCACTTTCAGGAATTTGATTGACTTGTTGCGAGTCTTGCGCTCAGTTTCTTCAAGAATAGCAACGGGGTGCTCATGATAAGACAAATCTTCTTGGAGGTCAATCTCTTCGAAGTTGATAGTGCGCTTAGGCGTCTTGAAGCACTTGCGGAGCTGTGACACGTGGAACACATCGTGCACGTTCGCGAAGTTGGAAGGAAGCTCAAGTTGATAGGCGAGGTCGCCTCTTCTGCCAATGATCTTGAAAGGACCCACGTATCTAGGGGCAAGCTTCCCTTTGATACCGAATCGACGAGTGCCTTTCATTGGAGAGACGTGGAGGTAGACATGGTCTCCGATCTCGAAAGCCAAATCACGATGCTTACTATCATAGTAACTCTTCTGGCGCGATTGCGCGGCTTTGAGATTATCACGGATGACTTTACAAATTTCTTCAGCTTCAGTGATTAAGTCATTGCCAAGATGTTGGCGTTCACCAGTCTCTGACCAATTGAGAGGAGTACGGCACTTTCTGCCATAGAGAATCTCGAATGGGGCCTTACCCGAACTTGCTTGGAAGCTGTTGTTGTAGGAGAATTCGGCATATGGAAGACAATCTTCCCATTTCATGCCAAAGGAAATGACACAAGCCCTGAACATATCTTCAAGAATTTGATTGACTCGCTCGACTTGGCCACTAGTTTGAGGATGGAAAGCTGTGCTGAAGCGAATGTTGGTACCCATAGCCTTCTGGAAAGAGTCCCAGAACTTAGAGGTGAAGATGCTTCCATGATCTGAAGAAATCAATTGTGGAATGCCGTGCAAGGAGACAATTCTGGAGGTGTATAGCTCTGCCAGCTGAGCTGCTGTGATGGATTCTTTGATTGGAAGGAAATGAGCCACTTTAGAAAGCTTGTCAATGACAACGAAGATAGCATCATTTCCGCGCTTGGACTTTGGAAATCCAGTCACGAAGTCCATTTCGATATGATCAAACTTCCATTCTGGGATAGCAAGAGGTTGGAGGAGACCAGCTGGTCGTTGGTGTTCTGCTTTCACTCTTCGACAGACATCACATTCATTCACGAATTGAGCTATTTGTCGCTTCATTCGAGTCCACCAATACGACTGCTTGAGGTCATGATACATCTTCGTACTTCCAGGATGAATGGAAAGGAGAGAATTGTGCGCCTCGTTCATAATGACTTTCCTTAGATCACCTTTAGGAACGACAATCCGGTCCTCGAAGAATAAAGTGTCTCTGTCATCAATGCGATAGCACTTGTATTTGGAAAGACCCTTGTCGATACCACGTTTCACCTTCTTCACCATGGCATCAAGGAGTTGTGCCTCACGAATTTGATCTTCCAAAGTAGGAGAGACTATGAGGTTGGCAAGAAAGCCTTGAGGAACAACTTGGAGATTCAGCTTGCGGAAAGCTTCACAAAGATCCGGTTGGAATGGCTTGAGAATTAAGCTGTTGCAATAAGCCTTCCTGCTTAAAGCATCTGCAATGACATTTGCTTTGCCTGGAGTATATTCAATACTCGGATTGTACTCTTGAATCATTTCGACCCATCGAGTCTGTCTGAGGTTGAGGTTGGGCTGAGTGAAGATATACTTGAGACTCTTGTGATCGGTGAAAATGTCCACTTGTCTTCCCAACAAGAGATGTCTCCACGTTATCAATGCATGGACAACTGCTGCCAACTCAAGATCGTGAGTGGGGTAGTTCTTTTCGTTGGGCTTCAACTGACGAGAGGTATAGGCCACAACTTTCTTCTCTTGCATTAACACAGCACCGAGACCTTGGAGAGAAGCATCACAGAAAACTTCAAACGGCTTGGATTCATCAGGAGGAGTCAAGACAGGAGCTGTGACAAGTTTCTCTTTGAGAGTGTTGAAAGCAACGTCACACTCAGGAGACCAGACATACTTCACATGCTTCTGGAGGAGGTTGGAAAGAGGCTTTGCAATCTTGGAGAAATTCTCAACGAATCTTCGGCAATAGCTTGCAAGACCAAGAAAACTGTGAAGCTGCTTGACATTCTGAGGAGGTTCCCAATTCACAATTGCGGACACCTTCTCGGGGTTAATAGCGATGCCCTTGGCAGAGATGATGTGACCAAGGAAAAGAACTTCATCAAGACAAAACTCACATTTGGAGAACTTCGCATAGAATTGATACTCCCTGAGCTTGTCGAGCACCAATCGCAAATGTTTGGCATGATCCTTCTTATTCTTGGAGAAGACCAAGATATCATCAAGATACACCAGAACGAATTCATTGGTATAGGGGTTGAAGATGAAATTCATCATCCGAGAGAAAACCGGAGGAGCATTGACAAGGCCGAAAGACACGACAGTATATTCATAAGAACCAAAACTTGTTCTGAATGCTGTCTTGGGAATATCTTCTTCATGAATGCGAATCTGATGATAACCCATACGAAGGTCAAGCTTCGAGAATACTTTAGCACCTTTGAGTTGCTCAAATAGCTCATTGATGTTGGGAAGTGGATACTTGTTCTTGATTGTCTTCTTGTTCAATGGACGGTACTCGACACAAAGTCGGTCCGTGCCATCCTTCTTCTTGACAAAAAGAACACCACAACCCCATGGGGAAGAACTCGGTCTGATCAAACCCAGACGCTCTTGTTCATCGAGCTGTTTCTTCAATTCCTTCAGCTTGTTGGGTCCAAGCTTGTATGGACGCTTGCAAACGGGTTCAGTACCAGGCTCTAGTTCGATAACGAACTCAACTGGCCGATGAGGAGGCATACCCGGAAGCTCTTCTGGAAAGACATCTTGATACTCACAAACGACTGGAATTTGAGAGATGGCATTCAATTCGCCCTTCTCATTGAGAGAGAAAAACCGAATGGTTTCATCACGAGCGGCATAAATAATCACATCCTCAGAAGAGTGTGTCAATTGAATCTCCCTAGCAGCACAATCAAGTTGAGCGTTGTTCTTAGAAAGCCAGTCCATCCCGAGAATTAGATCAATATCCGAGTCACCAAGAACAATTGGAGAAGACTGAAATTCATAGTTGCCCATCTTGATGGAAACATCCGGAACCATGGAGCTTGCATTCATGAATTTACCCGGAGAGACAACTGATAACGGTCTAGGCAAATCTTGATAAACCAACTCATGCTTAAATGCAAATGGTCTTGATATGAAAGAAAGCGATGCACCAGTATCAAAAAGAACTTTTGCAGGAATATCATTAACAGGAAGATTACCCATTATCACATCAGTAGATTCCTCCGCTTGAGCTGCATTCATCATGTTCACCTTTGCAGACTTTGGATTATGCTTGACCACTGCATTGTTGGAAGATCTGACACGAGGAGGAGGCGGAAGGCGCCTTTGGTTGAAGCACTTGTTAGCATAGTGACCTTTCTGCTGACACTTGTTGCAAGTCACCTCTGAGAGTGGACGGTGATAAGGAGCATTGGACTTTGGAGCTTGATTCTGAGACTTGTTCTGATAGCCAGAGTTGGAAGAGTTGGAAGAACCATGGCCACCTTTGTTCTTCTGCTGATAAGGCTGACGAAACGGAGGAGGAGGAGGCAACCAGAACTTCTGTTGCTTAGCTGTCACAAGTGAGGAAGAAGAAGACTGAACTGCATCTCTGACTCTCTTCTTAGAAGCCTCACACTTGAGCTGAGAAGCCTCTTGCTTCAGTGCCATATTGTAGAATTGATCAAACTGAGTAGGCTCAACAAGAACGAGAGCTAACTGCAGATCCTCTCTAAGGCCACCTCTGAAGTGATAGATCATGCTCTTTTCATCAGGAACGTCTTGTTTAGCGAAGCGAGCATGTTTCTGAAACAGAATATTGTATTGATACACAGACATGTTGCCTTGCTTGAGATTGCGAAACTCCTCACGCTTGCTCTCAACAACACTTTGTGGAATGTGGTGCGCTTTGAACTCCCGACAAAAGTCAGTCCAAGTGATCACACGACCTCCTCTGGAATCTTTGTATTGCTGAAACCAATCAGCAACTTGGTCCTTGAGCTGAAAAGAAGCGAACTTGACATAGTCCTCAGGCCTGACATTGCTACATTCAAAATGCTTGTTGATGTCCACGAGCCAATCATCGGCATCCGTGGCCTCGGCACAGTAGCTGAAAGACTTGGGCTGATTTGCGAGAAACTGGTTGAGTGTAGCGAAGTGAAACTGATTGTTGCCTTGACCTTGATCGCCTTGCCCTTGAGTACGTTCTTGCAAGAGTTGCAGAATCATCTGAGCATTGGCGTTGGTGGCTGCCATGATAGCTTGCCATGCCTCCGGAGGTGGAGGTGGTGGCGGAGGGTTCGCTTGACTCCCTTCATTGCGATCTGGATTCTGACGCGTTGGCGGAGCCATCCGGAAGAGGGTGACATCCGTTAGCATCTTGATAGACAAATAGATAAGTAGAATCAACGGATAGAAATTGCAACATATAGTCTTCACAATAAACATTCGAACGAGGATGAACAAATGAATTCCGTAGTAAAACATCACACTTCCATAAGTTGAGAAGCCACTTGAAAAAAGATATGGAATCAACATATGACTTCAAAGCAACTCGAATATCACAATACAAAACAAAACAAAGTATTGGCTTGCAGAATAAGCCGGAACAAACATATGATAGATATTTCGTGCGAAGTTTTCGTGCTGGGGCCCACACGGGCTGAATCGTACAGCACCATCATGTACAAGACTGTGCACATGACATACGAAGCGTCCCCGAGTCGGCATAGCCATGGACTCTTTAAGACACTACGAGACCCCTGTAAAACCAACCGTGTACATGCGGACCACTAGACGTCGAACCCCAATCTCATATCATGCGTCTGTTGGAAAGATATCCTAAGGCTACTTGAATTCCCACTTATAAACTCCTGAAACTTTCTGGTTATGCAATCTGGTGTAGGGGATACAGGGGACACAAAATATATCACCCAAACTAGCAATCCCTAGATCCAGTTGTATCCATCCGTCAAAACATAACCAAGAAACCTTCGGAAATCATTTACCTCAACCTTCGAAAAACATCCGTTATACAAGTTATGGCAATACTCCCGAACTCCCGCCCCAGTACTGGGTGGCGTCGAGGTGATCTCACCAACAACTACATAAAACAGATTTCGATGTCGGCGAAACTCAGGTATTCCAGAACTGCAACGTTAAAATTGTGACGACAACACCTCGGAGCTCAACTCCCCGGGACACTGCCACAACCCCTAAATGTCAGGAGGCACCAAGAACAATGTTCTCGTCACAAAACCATCGGAACGATTCCAAGATACCCGCGTGATCCTAAATTTTTTTTTGTGAAATTTGAGGAGAGAATAGTCAAAACTTCTACGTCAGGAGACCTCACCAGAGCGACGAAGGGACTGAGGAGTAAAAATAATCCTACTCTCCGATATATATAATCCTAAGACTCAAAACATTTTTGTTCTAGACTCAACAACGCCAGCGATTCGATCAAGCAGGGGGCTCCTAAGTCGGGGATGGCTCTGATACCAACTTGTAACGCCCACGATGCGGCTATATCTCCCACGTGTCGAGGCACGGCTTAGAGGCATAACCGCATAGTGGTTTTGTCGCAAGAAGGGTCATCTTCACACAATCCCATGTAATGAACAAGAATGGGATAAAGAGTTGGCTTACAATCGCCACTTCACACAATACATAAATATAATTCATACATCATCCAAAATACAAACATATAGACCGACTACGGCCAAAATCCAGATGATAATAAGATAATCCCAAATGCTAGATCCCCGATCGTCCCAACTGGGCTCCACTACTGATCATCAGGAAAAGACATATAGTAACGACCACGTTCCTCGTCGAACTCCCACTTGAGATCGACCCCATCATCTGCACTGGCATCGTCGGCACCTGCAACTGTTTTGGTAGAATCTGTGAGTCACGGGGACTCAACAATCTCACACCCGCGAGATCAAGACTATTTAAGCTTATAGGAAAAGAGGGTGTAATGAGGTGGAGCTGCAGCGGCAATAAGCATATATGGTGGCTAACATACGTAAAAGAGAGCGAGAAGAGAAGCAACGGAACGGTCGTCATCTAGCAATGACCAAGAAGTGATCCTGAACTCCTACTTACGTCATACATAACTCAGGCCGTGTTCACTTCCTGGACTCCGCCGAGAAGAGACCATCACGGCTACACACGCAGTTGATGCATTTTAATTGGGTCAAGTGACAAGTTCTCTACAACCGGACATTAACAAATTCCCATCTGCCTCATAACCGCGGGCACGGCTTTTGAAAGATAATACCCTGCAGGGGTGTCCCAACTTAGCCCATCATAAGCTCTCACGGTCAACGAAGGATAAACCTTCTCCCGGAAAGACCCGATCAGTCTCGGAATCCCGGTTTACAAGACATTTCGACAATGGTAAAACAAGACCAGCAAAGCCCCCGAATGTGCCGACAAATCCCGATAGGAGCTGCACATATCTCGTTCTCAGGGCACAACGGATGAGCCAGACGTCGGGTTGGCATAAACCCTGGTTGCCCAGGGGGCGCCGGACATCGCTCGGTTTGGGCCAGCACTCGAAGGAGCACTGGTCCGGGGGTTAAAATAAAGATGACCCTCGGGCTCGCGAAAACCCGGGGGAAAAGGCTTAGGTGGCGAATGGTAAAACCAAGGTTGGGCCTTGCTGGAGGAGTTCTATTCAAGGCGAACTGTCAAGGGGGTCCCATAAATCACCCGACCGCGTAAGGAACGCAAACTCAAGGAACATAATACCAGTATAACAGAAACTAGGGCGGCAAGAGTGGAACAAAACACCAGGCATAAGGCCGAGCCTTCCACCCTTTACCAAATATATAGATGCATTAATTAAATAAGAGATATTGTGATATCCCAACATATCCATGTTCCAACATGGAACAAACTTCAACTTCACCTGCAACTAGCAACGCTATAAGAGGGGCTGAGCATAAGCCGTAACTTAGCCAAACAACGGTTTGCTAGGAAAAGATGGTTAGAGGCTGACATGGCAATATGGGAGACATGATATAGCAAGTGATAGGTAGCGCAGCATGGCAATAGAGCAAACAACTAGCAAAGCAAAGATAGAAGTGATTTCGAGGGGTGGTCATCTTGCCTGCAAGGTTCTCAGAGTTGTCGAAAGCTTGATCCTCGTAAGCGTACTCGACAGGTTCCTCGTTCACGAACTCGTCTCCCGGCTCTACGCAAGACAAGAACACAAGCAAACGGAACCACCATCAACCACGAGAAATGCACAAGCAACATGATGCAAAACATGTATGATATGCGAGATATGATATGCGATGCACATGCGTGCTCCGGAAGGAAAATGATGAACAAGGCAGTAACTTGGCAAACGAAGCATGCCACTGGAAAGATGAGATGATTTCGGTCGAAATCGATATAAAGATCACCGGAAACGGATGCACGGTTTGCAAATGGCGGGCAAAACAAGAATGACACGAATCTGCGATTAACAGCATGATAGCACTTAAAATGCAACAAGTAACAATGCTACAACACACCAACATAGCAACAAAGCATATGACAGTAATCTACAGGAGATGCTTGACAAAAGATGAACACTGAGCTACGGCTAGATCACAACATATCAAGCTCAAACAAGCATGGCAAAAGTGCAAAAGATAACAGGTTCACAGACACTAGTGAAATACTAGACAAGGCAGAAAACAGCATCAGGTAGCAATATTCAGAGCATGAAATCAACATGCTACAGGAACTTAACATAGCAAAACAAGGCATAGAGGTATTCTACTAAATGCATATGACAAAAGTCCCTTACTGACCATAAGCCAAAAAGGACCAGAAGATATGATGGCAAGCATGTAAACATAGCAAGTTTCGTTAACAGGTTTCAGACTTAGTAGAAAACAGAGCATGGCAGAAACAATAATATGTAGGCCTCTTTGTGAGCTTGATGCACTCACTACAGAGCAATGCAAGACAAAAAAAGCATACCTACAGCAATATGGCATGTTTATGAAGCTATCCATGGCAAGAACACAAGCATAGCATGTATGGATCAACTACAATAAGCTTGGCAAAATTGCATATCAAGTTAAGAATCTGCCAGAAATATTTTATAGCAAAAGTAGAGCAAGATTGAGTCATGCTATGGTACTCCATAATTGCAAACAAGGGCAGGAATGGATCAATTACAACAATATCTACAAAACATCCTTACTGAACATCTCCAAAATATGCATGGATCTCTCTGTAGCATCAAGTTTACATGGCAACAAAATAACAGCAGACAAGGACTTAGTGATAGTTCCTGAAATCAGAAACATTACGGAGCCTACTTGCATGCTTGTGCTAGTCACCACAGAGATCACAAAAATACATGGCATACACCCTTGGAAAGATGGCATGGCACACAACAAAACACATGTAGAGCTCATGCCCATAAGATGCACAGAATAAATGATACAAACATGACAAATCTCCAAGTTCTGCTAAGAACCAGCAGATAACAACAACTAGCCCTCTTCCAATAGAGATTTGAGCATCAAGATGACCTCTAATGAACATGGTGCAATTGAACAAAATGTAGAGCATCACGAGGCGAACAATTTGACATATTACACGCGTGAATCGGAGCTACATGCAAGAAGTTATGCAATGTTGAAAAATGCATCAGAACGTGAAAGTTCCAGACTTAGAGAAAAACTGAGGGGGCTCGGGGTCAACCTGTTGACTGGATCTAGATCGCGATCGGAGCCGCTAGGGTTCGGGCGCACGGTGGCCGGAGCCTCTCGCCGGAGAAGAGGAGACGGCGGGCCGGCGGGAGGAGGAGGACGCGGCGGCGCCGGGGGGAGAGGACGCGGCGGCGGCGGT
>NC_057802.1:69817640-69831344 GCF_018294505.1 Triticum aestivum
GCCACGTGGCGGCTCGCCACTGGCTCGGGGCGGCGGCGCGGTTGTGTCCGGCCGGCGGCGGACGTGTCCGGCGCGGCGCGAGGAGCGGGTTAGGGTTCGTCTGCGTTTCGTTTTCTGGGGAGATGCATATAAATAGGTAGAGGGAGCTAGGAGGCTCCAAATGAGGTGTGGTTTTCGCCCACACGATCGTGATCGAGCGACCTAGAGCATGAAATAGAGTTTGGTGGGTTTTGGGCTGGTTTTTGAGGGGGTTTTTGCTGCACACTCAAATGGCCTTTGCGGATGCCCGGTTAACCGTTGGAGTACCAAACGACCTCCAAATGGAACGAAACTTGACCAGTGGTCTTCGGGTGGTATAATAAGGCCACTTGACAAGTCTCGGTCCATTCCGAGAATGTTTAACACCCGCTCACGAAAGAAAACAAGAGGGGGTGCACCGGAGGAGGTAGGAGCGCCGGATTGCAAAACGGACAACGGGGAAAATGCTCGGATGCATGAGACGAACACGTATGCAAATGCAATGCACATGATGACATGATATGAAATGCATGACATGAGCAAAATACAAAACGAAAGACAAAACCCGACCACGGAGGGAATATCATAACACATAGCCGAAAATGGCAAGAGTCGGAGTTACAAATATGGCAAGTTACATGCGGGGTGTTACAATAACCCCACGAGGTCCTACCATTTTGAGCTTGCGGTATGCATAATGCGGTACCGCATTGAATTTGGCAAATGCGGTTCGTCCGAGCAGTGCGTGATAGCCACTGCGGAACGGGACGATATCGAGGATTATCTCCTCGCTTCCGAAGTTGTCCGGAGATCCGAAGACCACTTCCAGTGTGATTGAGCCCGTGCAACGGGCCTCTACACCTGGGATGACACATTTAAAGGTGGTTTTAGTGGGTTTGATCCTCGAGGGGTCTATACCCATTTTGTGCACTGTATCCTGATAAAGCAGGTTCAGGCTGCTTCCACCTTCCACCGTCCATAAGCACTCGGGTGAGGTGAAATCCGTTAGCAAGGAGCAATGCGGCAGAACCGCCATGACGGATACTAGTGGGGTGGTCCCTACGATCAAAAGTTATCGGACAAGAAGACCATGGGTTGAACTTTGGGACGACTGGCTCCATCGCATAGACGTCCCTTAGTGCACGCTTCCGTTCCCTCTTGGGAATATGGGTTGCGTATATCATGTTCACCGTTTTCACTCAGGGAGGAAATTCCTGCTGTCCTCGTGTGTTTGGCGGCCGGGACTCCTCCTCGTCGTCGCTATGCAGCCCCTTTTCTTTGTTTTCGGTATTCAACTTGCCGGCCTGCTTGAACACCCAGCATTCTCTGTTGGTGTGATTGGCCGGCTTATCGAGGGTGCCATGAATTTGACACGAGTGATCGAGTATGCGGTCCAAACTGGACGGGTCCGGGTTGCTTCTTTTGAACGGCTTCTTTCGCTGACCGGATTTAGAGCCACTGAATCCGGCACTGATTGCCGTGTCTTCGGCGTTGTCACCGTTGTTGCGGTGCTTGTGTCTGTTGCGACGTGGTCTGCCGTTACTATCTTTGGCATCTGAATTGCCATGACTTCTTGGTTGTTGTTGTGAGCCAGCCAGCTATTCTCGCCCGCGCAAAAGCGGGTCATGAGTGTCGTGAGGGCTGCCATAGACTTCGGCTTCTCCTGGCCGAGGTGCCGGGCGAGCCACTCGTCACGGATGTTATGCTTAAATGCCGCTAAGGCCTCTGCATCTGGACAGTCGACAATTTGGTTCTTCTTAGTTAGGAACCGGGTCCAGAATTTCCTGGCCGATTCCCCTGGCTGCTGAGTTATATGGCTCAAGTCATCAGCATCCGGTGGTCGCACATAAGTGCCCTGGAAGTTGTCAAGGAATGCATCTTCCAAATCCTCCCAACTGCCAATGGAGTTTGCTGGCAAGCTATTCAGCCAATGCCGAGCTGGTCCTTTGAGTTTTAGTGGGAGGTACTTGATGGCATGTAGATCGTCACCGCGAGCCATGTGGATGTGGAGGAGGAAATCCTCGGTCCATACCGCGGGGTCTGTTGTACCATCATATGATTCAATGTTTACGGGTTTAAAACCCTCTGGGAATTCGTGATCCATTACTTCATCAGTGAAGCATAGGGGGTGTGCGGTGCCTCTGTGCCGGGCTATATCACGACACAGTTCATACGAGTCTTGTCTGTTGTATTCGGCCCGGCCGGATTTGCTTTTAGTAGATCCGGTGTGACGGTCATCATCCCGCGTTGGGGCGCGCCCCCGTGATCCGTAGATCGATCTTGCATGTCCTGCTTTGTTTTCCAATACGTCTCGCAGGTCCCGCGTGTTGCCCCGAGCCTTGGTATTTTCTTTTGAATGGTGGCGGGGTGCGGGCTGGACTTCGAGCTGATATGCCACTCTGTCTCGGCCACGAGGTGGCCGATCAGCCCCATCATATGCTGGTGATGTAGGTTTCAATGCTTTCTCCTCGAGTTGGGGTAGCAACCTGCGCTTTGGGTAACTCTTGGTTGGGCGCTTGAGTTCGTATTCCTCGGCCGCCAGGACTTCAGTCCATCTATCCGCTAGCAGATCTTGATCAGCTCGAAGTTGTTGTTGCTTTTTCTTCAGGCTGTTTGCTGTGGCTATAAGCCGGCGCTTGAAGTGCTCCTGCTCGACGGGATCCTCAGGCACGATAAATTCTTCGTCCCCGAGGCTCACCTCGTCTTCAGAGAGAGGCATGTAATTGTCATCCTCTGATTCTCCGTCTGCTGCCTGTTCCGGAGGGCTAGCTTGTTTATCCTCCCGCTCGAGGTCTGGCTGGAGGGGATTGTCGTCGTCTTCGGCACTATCCGGAGCATTATTGTCTCTTGTGCTGGTATCTCTGCTTTTGCTATGGCGGGACTTAGAGCGGCGCCGCTGACGTCGGTGCTTGGATTGCTTCTTGGAGGGATTATCCTCCGTTGTCTTATCGCCATCGCCTTCTTTGGGGGTGTCCACCATGTATATATCATATGATGAGGTGGCAGTCCAGCGCCCTGTGGGCGGTGGTTCCTGTTCGTCTCCTGCATCGTCGTCCATACCGTCGATGTCTTCGGAGCCGAAATCGAGCATGTCGGTTAAATCGTCGACAGTGGCTACTAAGTGGGTGGTGGGTGGGCAGCGAATTTCTTCGTCGTCCGCATCCCATTCTAGCCGGACATAGTTCGGCCAAGGGTCTCCTGACAAGGAGAGAGACCTCAATGAGTTTAGCACGTCGCCCAGTGGTGAGTGCTGAAAGATATCCGCGGAGGAAAACTCCATGATCGGTGCCCAATCAGATTCGATAGGCACGGACGTAGGCGGTTCGGAGCCCGTGGCCGGGGACGAATCCAAGTGTCCGGCAACACGGGTCTCATAATAGGTGAAGTCAGTATTCGGCTCTATCGCCGCTGAGCGTGCGGCCTCCGTGGCAGGGTCAATCCACCCGTCCTCGGACGGCGCAATCTGCTCCGGATTGAGAGCCGGAGTAG
Organism: Triticum aestivum; assembly: GCF_018294505.1. Classification (NCBI taxonomy): domain Eukaryota; kingdom Viridiplantae; phylum Streptophyta; class Magnoliopsida; order Poales; family Poaceae; genus Triticum; species Triticum aestivum. The sequence continues at coordinate 69,821,148 of NC_057802.1, forward strand.
CTGAAGGTGGGATCTCCCGAACACTGTCCGTCAGCAGAGCTAAGTCATGCCCGTCGTGATTGTGCGGCGCACCTGTCATGGGTTCAAATCCGTCGAAGATCAAGTCTCCGCGGATATCGGCAGTATAGTTTAAGCTTCCAAACCTGACCTGGTGGCCAGGGGCGTAGCTTTCGATCTGCTCCAGATGGCCAAGCGAGTTGGCCCGCAGTACGAAGCCGCCGAATACGAAGATCTTTCCGGGGAGGAAAGCCTCACCCTGGATCGCATCGTTGTCGATGATCAAAGGAGCCATCAAGCCTTATGGTGACGACACAGTGGAACTCTCAATGAAAGCACCAATGTCGGTGTCAAAACCGGCGGATCTCGGGTAGGGGGTCCCGAACTGTGCGTCTAAGGCGGATGGTAACAGGAGGCGGGGGACACGATGTTTACCCAGGTTCAGAACCTCTCGATGGAGGTAATACCCTACTTCCTGCTTGATTGATCTTGATGATATGAGTATTACAAGAGTTGATCTACCACGAGATCGTAGAGGCTAAACCCTAGAAGCTAGCCTATGGTATGATTGTTGTTGTCCTACGGTCTAAACCCTCCGGTTTATATAGACACCGGAGGGGGCTAGGGTTACACAGAGTCGGTTACAAGGGAGGAGATCTACATATCCGTATTGCCAAGCTTGCCTTCCACGCCAAGGAGAGTCCCATCCGGACAGGGGACGAAGTCTTCAATCTTGTGTCTTCATAGTCCAGCAGTCCGGCCAGAGGATATAGTCCGGCTATCCGAGGACCCCCTAATCCAGGACTCCCTCAATAACGCACACAAGATCACGTACGAATCTGCCAACACGAATAGGAAATCCAATGTCGTTTTGTGTAGTTACTTTGAAATCAAGTAAAGTCACCGGTGTGACATTTAAGTTTGATATAGCAACAAGTTGAATAGATATCCCTGATTTAATAGAGGCAAAAAAGGAAACAATTACTGCCAATAAAGGAGGATGAAACATGCGGCCACAAAAAGAAGCATCTACCTTATCTTGATGGAAAACAAAGTATAGGACAGTAGCATTTCTAAAACGGTTGCATTGATTCATATTAACAGAGAAATTCTCTTAAAATAGTTCAGTAGTTAATTCTAAGAGTGGCATTGCTTAAAATACAATAGCTTCAATTCAACATTTATTTAAAACAGTACCAATACAAGTAGCACAACATCTCAAAACACACTGCACGATCATGTGGATGGGATATGGGACATGCCAGCACCATGTGCGTCCACGCGTATAAATGGGTGATGCAGAGTATGTAGCCAAGCAGCATATCTGCGTTGGTCCCATATTTGTTCTCTTTGAAACTTTTTCCGATGTGAGGGCAGCAAATCTAGTCCTACACAAACTACCCGACCCCCTAGTTTCTTTCCCTTTTCAACAAAGAGTTCGGTTCCTTACAGATGTGTGTACTGGGTTACCCCCTTTTTCCCTTTTTGACCAACAAAGCGGCTGGATAGCTAGTCTATACTACTTTCCCTCCCTCCTTTCCTCATTGAACCACGTCCTAGATTCATGCTCCACCCCACCGCACCCTTCTTTCCTCTTTGAACCAAGACCTAGATTCGACTATAGAATCGAAAAAGATCAGCATGCAGCTAGACCAATGACGGTTTCAAAGAAACTTATACCTTAGGGTCGTCGGGATGTGGCAAGGCATGCGGCGGGAGGTCGGATCTGCCCACACTACGTACGGCAGCGAGGAAGAAGGGTCGGTGGCCCTCCCGCACAGGCGCTGGGTGAAAGAGAAAAGCGCAGCCGGCAGTGGATTGCCTTCCTCGCCGAAGGCGATAGAGTGAACGCTGCACCTCCTCCCCTTCCCGGTGTGATGGGATCCGGACGCCTCCTTCGCCAGCTGTCTGTGAGGGGGGTGGGAGAGACAGAGGCCACAACGCAGTCTTGTTTAGATCTGGTGAAGAGGGTGAGAGACAGTGAATATAGCAAACCCTAGCAAAGGAACGCTGAGCCTCCACCGTGTATATATATATGTAGTGCGGCGAAAGTGTGGAGAGTGCAAACCCTAGCGAACAAGCGCTGAGGCTCCAACTTATATATATACTGTAGTAGGGACTAAGCTCTGGTGCCTTAACTGCACCTGCTTTTGGCTATATGACAGGTGGGCCAGCCACATTTTGGGCCCACCTATCATAAACCCAAAGGCAGGTGCACTATAGTCAATGAAGCTGCGTCCATATAATACTCGTGTATACGACTAATATATAGTGGAGTGGTTTTCTTATTCTCTCCATAACAATCATTTTAAATTGTGTAAGTACGAAACGAAACTCTTTATTTAACGTACCAGTGAAGAAAACTACTACTCCCTCTGTTCCTAAATATTTGTCTTTCTAGAGATTTCAACAAATGACTACATACGGAGCAAAATGAGTGAATCTACACTGTAAAAAATGTCTATATACATCCGTATGTGGTAGTCCATTGCAAACCACTTGAAAGACAAAGGAACGGAGGGAGTACTTCCGATGAACTAACGATCCACGCGTCCTGGTCGCACTTCCTGTCCTTCACGTGCGGTACACTACCCTCCCTTAAGTGAACGACCACACATGCGCCAAATTATCGGAAACTTGTGAGAGTGTGTACAAATAAAGAATTTTAATTTCAATTATCGGAAAGGTTTGAGAGTAGGTACAGTTTTCCCTCTCTAATAATTATGGTTAGTTGTGTTCGGCCTAAACTTGGTCAAACTTTACAAAGTTTGACTTCAGTCAAATCTAATATGCGGAGTAAATAAAAATGGAGGGCTACTACGTCCATCCGGGTTTTTAGCCACACCATTTTTAAAGCAAAGTTAATAGCTGGAAAAATAAAATTACAGGGGAGCTGGAGACAAAGTTGTGAGAAGGCTTAGAAATCAATACAAAACTTATGCTCTTAGTACCAACGTCGATCCTTCTTCGAGGAAACATTTGGTTCATAGCCAATTGTGTGATAAAATTGCACCAACGTGAAAGACGACTGCGTCTCCAATGCAACCAAGGTGAACTGACGAAGGATATCATCTTTGTGGGTAGCAAGCAAAGAGCACTGATGGAAGACAACTTGTTTTTCATTGAAAATCGATTAGCTTCACCAGCCGACGCAACCATGAGGCGCAACCATGAGCATCGATAGGTCATCGTGGTGATGCGTCATCCATTTGGCATCAAGTTTGGGTGAGGCACCTATGAAGTTCGACAAATCCTCACTGTGGTCTGTTTCTTCTCAGTAGTCAAGCTCGAGGAAGGAAGAACCATGTGGCAGAGGACAGTGAGGCGGAACAACAATGGCCATCCAATTTTGTGCGGTTCCACTAAAATTGAGGAAGACATGCCCGAGTATGGAGATACCCATCGCTGTTTCCAAAAATATAAAAAAGGGATATAGTGTTGTTACTTTGTTTTACAAGATTAACAATGACATCTCAATTTTCAATAAGAATTATGAAAAGTACACCAACAAACAGAAGCATCATGATTATCTTGATGGGAACTAAACCAGGATACCAGAGGAAAAGCATTTCTTCATTTAACTAGTGATAGTATTAGATTAGCAGCAGCAATAGGAGCATATGGACAATGACCGCACAACCACCATGTACTTTTTGTCGAAACAACATGTATACCTCCACCGAGGCATAAATCAGGACAACTTTTCGAGTGGCATTTCCTCTATAATAGTAGGTGATGTTGGACCAGCCGACGAGCCCTAGCTACTATACATGGGGAGATGGGGAGTAGTCGCATAGAAGAAAACCCGCATGCAGCGACCTGGGGAGCTGGACTAGTACAAGAAGTTATACCTCAGGTGGGCGAGATGTCGCTTAGGCGGGCAGGCGGGATCTGCCCACACGACGGCAGCGAACAAGGGCACGGAGGACCTTCGTCCGCGCCAGCGCTGGCTCCGAGAGGACGGTGCGCATCGGCTTCCTCCATCGCCGACGGCGACAACGTCAACGCTGCACCTCCTCACCTCCCGCAGTGGACGGGATTCGGCTGGATCTGTGACCACCGGTGAGGAGAGAGATAGTGTGGACACTGTCATCTTGTTTTGATATGGAGAGGGTGAGAGAGCGAGACGCAAGAAACTCTATCAAACAAGAGGCTATAATGGAGTAAAACAATCTCTCCATAGCAGTGGTTTTAAATAGAATACGCGCGTTCCCGGAAAAAAGAAACGAAAACTGGCAGACAATTTTTTAACGTACCAAGAAAGAAAACTCGATCAAAAACACGCCCCCGCTTCCAGGTCGCGAGAGTCGTCGCGCACACACACATAGACATAGATATGCATATCCGTGTTTACGTAAAATTCCATTTCCATCTCCATCTCCAATCATATTTGTCCAACTGGCACATTATTTACGTTGTTAATTATACACGCGGCAATATTAATGTACATCATCTCTTGTTTGCGGGCGTCCGGACCGCTGCCACAGCCGCTCCTGACCAACCCGAACCCTCTTCATCACCCGCGCGTCCTTCCCGCCCGAAACGGTCAGTGCCGCATTCATGCCCGGCCAGAGCAGACGCGACCTCTCACTGGCGCCGGCATTGAAGCGGCGCGCCGGCCGAGAGAGCGTCGCCCACGCCGCTTCCTGGTGCACACGACTGCTCCGCGTTCAAAGGTTGCAATAGCCGGCCACAACATGCATGTAAAAAGTTCTTGGGAGTCCATGCTACAGCTAGCTGTCCTCCCCCAACTCGTCAATCTCTTCCAGTAGTACTAGTACTCCATGGCGCGATCCATTGACAAGCAGGCGGGAAAGTTATCGTGTACTCGGTTTGCGGTGAGTGGCATGCCGAGCGACCGTGTGGGGTCGAGCCATGGAGGAGGGTGAGACACGAACGCGACATACATGATTTAAACGTTGGTTTTGCTCGATGGCGCGATCCAACGAAACAAAACGTTGGTTTCTCTCCGTTTCCATTTTTCCCCCAGAAAAACGGAAACTTTCCACTCTATTTTCATTCCTACTCCAAGGTTGCCCCGTTACAACATTCCATCAAATACAAAGGAAAACTAACACGCATGCTGATGCATCTCAATGATTCACAGATCATAGCCAATATTTACTTCACAACTAAAGACAAAAGTTGTGAGAGCGTGTACGAAAGAAAAACTACTGATGGGGTCACTACGACTTAAACCCTAAACCCTAAACATGATTTAATTTCCTGGCCAGGTAGAACCTGTCGAAGGAAAGACGGCTGGCACCCTTGGATCATACGATGCTTTTGTGCAGTTCCACTAAAATCGAGCTGAGCATCCCTGATGGCAAAGATATTGAAGAAGTGTGATTAGAATAATAGTACTGGCACTAGTTCATGAGACATAAACTCATCACAAGTAGAAGCCGGTAGAAGTAGAGAAAGATTGACATGGAGATGGAGCTATGTGGGGAGCTGCGGCAGTGGAGCAAGCCGGCTCCAAAAGGAAGATGGACTACCTGGGACGTCGGGCTGTAGCTAGAAGCTAAGGGCGGTTGGGACGCGGCATCGACCCATACCGCGGCGACCCCCGATTGGGACGCACTGACTGTGGATTTTCTCTCTCGCCGATGTCGACCGCGTCTATGCAGAACATTGTTCCCTTCCCCCAGCTGCGGGATCAGGCCGGATATGTGACCAGCGGTGTAGCCGCCGTCGTTCTATGCTTGTGAAGAGAGCAACCCAAGCAAGCAGGCTTGTAGCTTAGGCTCCTGCTAGTGTATATATAGTGGTTTTCTTTTTCTCTCCATATCAACCATTTTATATTGCGTACGTGTCATTGAAGAGTGAAATGATGGTTGCTTCTTCCGACTAACTTACTGTGTGATTTGACTGCTCCTTTAGTGGCCCCTACACGTACTCCCCCTATGTGTATGCAACAGTCACACGTACACATGGGCGCAAAAACGCGCGCGACGCCCTAATGCATGCATTTCCGAGCACCCGAGGGAACACACACGGTCACGCTCAAGTGCTCAACCTACACGTGCATGCACACACACTCAGCCAGGGTGAGCTAGTGACCTATAAACACCGGAAAATGTATATATTGAGCACAATGAGCGTATTATGAAGTCCACTAACCGTATTTTTACAAATATACAGTGACAGATAGTGTATTTATCTCGTTTGAAATTAAGCCATATTAACCGGAGAGGAGGCAGTATGGACTAGCATTACTTTGCTGTGTCCCGTCAACTTGCCGAACGAGGAGAAGCTTGTAGGACGGGAGAAGCTTGCGCGCGGTGGCTCGCAGGACAAGGAGAAACTTTTGACTAATGCAAGCTATCCTTCGCTCAGGCGGTGGACGTGCAACAGTTAATTCGGTGTCAGATTGCCAAAAGCATACACTATACTAGTACTATTATTGTTGCACTTCCCGAAGAGGCGAACAACCAAGCGCAAAGTTTACTAGTACTAGTACTACTACTATAGTCTATAGAGGTACGTACTACTATACTAGTACTAGGAACCGGATGGAGGAGCGTCTGCACTCTCATTATATTTATAAAATGTGATAAAGAAATCATCAACACATTTGATTCTCTTCGAGGGTTCTCGCATGTGATAATGGAAGTTGATTGCATGGAACACTCGCCACAATTCTCGCTTAATTCTGGCTCATATCTTGTTACAAATAGGAGCGCTCGGTAACATTTCCTCTTTTTTCTGTTATTCAGCATGTAAATAGGTCAGCAAACCTTGCGGCGCATCTTTGTGCGAACCGTGCTTGCTGCACTTTGAATGTGGCCGAGAGTTGGCTTGATGAAACACCTCGCTTCCTACTTCTTTTTTTGCGGGGTACCTCGCTTCCTAGTGACCAGTGTCATGGCTGATCGTCCTAAGAATGCTTATATATGAATAAAGCTCTCTCATTTACCCGCAAAAAAGATTAAGCCATATTAACCGGAAAGGAGGGAGTATGGACTAGCACTACTTGTTGGTGTGTCCCGTCAACTCGCAGAACGAGGAGAAGCTTGCAGGACAAGGTGAAGCTCGCTTACGCCTTTTGACTGACGTAACGTGCCCTCGCCCAGGCGGTGCACATGCATCAGTTCATTTAGTGTCAGATTGCCAGAGGCATACACAGTAGTACCGAGCATGCGGAGTACCATCATTGTTCGACTTCACGAAGAGGCGAAGAGCCAAGCGCAAGGTTTAGTAGTACGAGTAGTACTACTACTAGAACCGCATGGTGGAGCCTCTGTACTCTTATTTTTCTTAATCTCTGATAAAGTACACAATTATTCCGGAGAAGGGCGGAAAACGGCAGCCCAACATGTAATAATGATATCGATCAACCATGCTCGAATATATCTTAGCCTCCGTGCGAGCCCGTCTGTGTGTTCTCGCTCCTCGTCTCTCTCAAGGAACGGCGGGTTGGCCATTTTGCCGTCAATTGAGATCGGTTTGCTCACACTCCGGTCCCACATGTGAGTGATATGCCAAGAGGAGGTGCGTTGACCGACTGGCCGTACACGTACTTGGTTTTGCACCTTCATACTACTCCTCCATCCGTCACAGTTTATAGGGCACGCTTCATTATGATGCATTTCTCTCAATGCATTTCCACCACCAGAGAGACTTTAGACGCGTTTGGTTTAATGCTCAATTAATTAGGGCGTGGTAACCGCAATTTTCTCTCGATGTAGTACTACGGAGTGGAGTAAGTGCATGCATGTGTGTAACCGGGGTGGAAGCACTGCATGCATGTGTGTACGCATTCTTTCCTCTAGTAATAGACGCCGTGCTATAACTACCAATGTTATTTTTCAGGCCGATCGCTAGTCGCCTTGGTCCCAGAGATTTTCTCTTTTTCTGAAGCGTGCTCTATAAACAGTGACGGATGGAGTAGTATGAGCGGATTCAAAGAAGAGCGTATTGATGGTTGCTTCTTCCGAGCAACTTACAGTGGGAAAGGTGGGGCTTATGATTTGACTGCTCATTACTCACTATTAATGCGGCGCAACGACCGGTCTGAGTCTCCCATGCGGCTGCGCACTACCCCCTCGGTTCTTAAATATACTCTGGAGTATTTGTCTTTCTAGAGATTTCAATGAGTGACTACTCAAATATTTGTCTTTTTACAGATTCAAATGGACTACTACATACGGATGTATATAGACATATTTTAGAGTGTAGATTCACTCATTTTGCTCGGTATGTAGTCACTTGTTGAAATCTCTAGAAAGACAAATATTTAGGAACGGAGGGAGTACACATACGAAGCAAAATGAGTGAATCTACACTCTAAAATATGCCCATTTGAAATTTGTAAAAAGACAAATATTTAGGAACGAAGGATTATAATTTTGTGCATGGCACATGGACCCGGATGCCGAAGAGGCTTCTGGCAATGCTATCAAGCTTCCAGCATTTGTTTACATAATTGACGTACTACACAAATAATTTTCCAGCGACATGAAATTGTACAATGGTGTGAGCTTTCAGCTTTTGTTTCGTGTATCTTGCCATCGATGCTCTTTTGGAAACAATAAAAAACTAACTTCCTTGCTAATCAGAGCTAATATTTACATCACAACTGAAGACAAAGTTGTGAGAAGGTGTTAAATTAAAATTGATCCATGCTTTCATTGGCAGCAACGTCCCCCCAGCTCTGTCTAAATCAACAAGGCATGTTGGGAAAAAAGTAGCTGTCTGGAGCATGCAACATTCCGATCATTTTGTGCAGTTCCACTAAAATAGAGCTGAGCGTCCCTGTTCCAAAGATATTAAGTGTGATTATGATAATAGAGGACTGCCGATGAAACAATAAACACACAAATAGAAGCCAGTCACCTTTGCAGTCTCTCTTAAGACTAACTAGTTGGAGAAGCTTAGGCTCGGAGTTGGATGAGGAGGATAGAGCAAAACCAATCTCCCTTTGTGCATTCGCACTGAAATGTAGAGACATTGCCCGTGTGACATTTTGGTAGAACTGCACAAAACACTCTTAAGAAAAAAGTGATTTGTGCAGTTCACCAAAAGGTCGCAATAGCAACGAGGTGAAATGGATAGCCCTGTTTGCAAAAAAGAGGTAGAAAGGAAACAATTACTGGCCAATAACAGTTGATGACACATGCGACGACAAAAAAGAAGCATATTCCTTTTCCTAAGGGAAGATAACAACACGGTTGTGTTTGTTTAAAACGGTGTGAGGACGAGATTGCAATATGGAAAGTACGCCGGACGAGATACGTTTTGGGCAAAGAACTATGGAAGATCCACATGCAACAACGTGGGAAGACGGGCAGTGGAGCAAGGCCGGAGGGGATATCTGGAGGTCGTCAAAATGTAACTAGGTGAGCGGCGGCGGGCGGAATCTGCCCATACTGCGGCAGCGAGCAGGTGGCGTAGCCCCTACCATGCCGGAGCTTGGTTAGAGAGAACGGCGTGTACTGCAGATCGGGACGTGCTGCCTTGGCGCCGTCGAACGGAGAAACGATGCACGTCCTCCCTTTCCACCGACGGACGGGATGCGGCCGGATCAGTGACCAACGGTGAGAGAGAGAGAGAGGCCACCGCAGCCTTGTGTGAGATACTCTGAAGAGAGACAAACCAGGCAGGCATGCTCCATTGTATATAGTGGAGCGGACTACCTTTTTCTCCATAAAAATCATTTTATATTCTGTGTACGTGCCATTGAGCGATATAACTTTATTTAAAAATAACGCGCCAACGCATCAAGTCGAACTTTGTTTTGTGCACGCGTGGTACACGACCTCCATAGGTAAACAACCGCTACACGCGTTCATATTAGCACGTGGGCTGCCATTTCATACAGAAATGAGCTCCACCGTGTACCCGCGCGGGTGTGGCTGGGCACGAAGCGTGAGTACGTGCACGGTGCACCTATTCTCTTCTTGTATACGTACACCACCTACATGGGGTTGTGTGAGAGAGATACAAACGTAGAGAGATATAGTGTGTGGGTTCGTGAGAGTTTTGGGGGGGGGGTTGGGGTCAATAAAAAAATGTAACATATGCAATGTGTGTGAAATAGAGTCCTGGATATATCATATATATAGAGGGGGCGATCCACGAGAAGAGAGTGGAGGTATCATCGGCTTGAGGTGTCCATAGAATCGAAGAGAGGGATGATGTGTGTGTGGTCGCGCGCGCGATCGATAAAGAGTGCCATCGAATTTGTGTGTGCCCACG
>NC_057802.1:69831570-69833454 GCF_018294505.1 Triticum aestivum
TGTGGCATGGATACCTACCTACAGCGCTCGACTATCGGTGTGTGGTGGGGGGGGGGAGGGAGGCCTAATTAACTACAGAGGTACAATGGCTGGTATATGTGTGGAGGAGGAGAGAGGCCTACCTCATGTATTAAGGGAGATCGATCTACCTCATGTATTAAGGGAGATCGATCTACCTCATGTATTAAGGGAGATCGATCGGCATCCATGCATATGTGTAGGAGAGGAATAAGGTTGGGAGAGAGACAGCTAGAGTGTTGGAGGGGGTGGTGGTGGAGTTGCTTCTAACAAATGGTGGGATAGGCTCGCTAGACAACCGGAGGGCACGCCTGCAATATCAATAAGAGAGGGGATGGCTGCCTGTCTATGCACGTGCGTGTGAGAGACGGGTCAGGAGGCATGCACGAATGATGAGGGGGCGCGATATGGCTGTGGTAAGCAGACATAACTACATAGGAAGATCAATCGTCCTTTGTTAGAGAAAGGAGAGACATAACTTGTGAGGTACGTCGATCGATGGGGGGGAATAGTTAAAGTCGACCTAGGTATATGTTGGGAGATCAATCGGTATACATGCATGTGTGTGTTAGAAGCAAATGAGGCACGTGGAGAAGGATAGAGAGAGAGGGATGCATCTAGGAGATGGTGCGAGAGTCATACTATATCGAGGTGGGAGGAGTGTGCGAGTACGAGATCGATGAAAAGAGTGGTGGGAGTGAGGCATGGATGGTGATAGAGAAGAGGGGAAGCTTGTGTTTTGTGCTAGGCACACCTGGCTAGAGAGGCATATCGATCGATGTGTGCCGTAAAGAAGGAGATGGGGGGCCTACACACACCGTGGGTGAACGACCTAAAGTGAAAAGACGAATTTGCGCGATGGAGCTAGAGAATGCTGAGGGAGGGTGAGAGGGATGCGGGCGTCTGCATGCACGAGAGAAAGTTAGTGCTAGCTAGCTACAAAGATAAGAGGATTGTGAGGGTGTAAAAGATGAATAGAGATCATACTTCATTATAAAAAGCGAATTCGGATATTTGAAGAATTTATCATAGTGTTTTAAACCGACGCATGTGTGAATATATATAATGGTGATACACATGGTGTGGTTATGAACATGTTATAGTACATATAATATATTTTATCTCTACTCTTATAAAAAAACGGAGTTGTTGATGATGGTGCCATCCTGCAATATAGTGTAACACCCCGCATGTAACTTGCCATAATTGTAACTCCGACTCTTGCCATTTCCGGCTATGTGATATGTTTTCCCTCCGTTGTCGGGTTTTTGTCTTTCGTTTTGTATTTGGTCATGTCATGCTTTTTCATATCATGTCATCATGTGCGCATTGCATTCGCATACGTGTTCGTCTCATGCATCCGAGCATTTTCCCCGTTGTCCGTTTTCCAATCCGGCGCTCCTATCTCCCCCGGTGCACCCTTCTAGTTTTCTTTCGTGTGCGTGTGTCAAACTTTCTCGGAATGGACCGAGGCTTGTCAAGTGGTCTTAATATACCACCCGGAGACTACCGGTCAAGTTTCGTTCCATTCGGAGGTCGTTTGGTACTCCATCGGTTAACCGGGCATCCGCAAAGTCCATTTGAGTGTCCAGCAAAAACCCCCTCCAAAACCAGCCCAAAGCCCACCAAACTCTCTTCCATGCTCTAGGTCGTTCGATCACGATCGTGTGGGCGAAAACCGCACCTCATTTGGAGTCTCCTAGCTCCCTCTACCTATAAATGAGTGGGCATCCCGAAAAACGAAATCTCAGACGAAACCCTAACCCTCTCCCTCCGCGCCGCGCCGGACGCGTCCGCTCCGGCCGGACAACGTCCGCCGCGCGCCCGGCCAACCGGAGCGCGCCACGTCACTCCGCCGCCGCCCGG
>NC_057802.1:69834094-69843777 GCF_018294505.1 Triticum aestivum
GCCGCCCGCCGCCGGTCTCCTCCCCCGCCTAGCGCCGCCCGCCGCCGGTCCCTGCCTCGCCGCCGTCGGGCTCCGGCTCGAGCTCGGGAGCCGGCCCAGATCCGATCGAGGGTACTGCCCGTTGACTTTTCCCTCGCTTCGTTTTTTTCCCAAGTCTGTGATTTCCATCAGCAAGTGCTTGTGTTCCCGATGCCGTAACTTTGTGCATGTAGCTCCGATTCGTGCGTATAATATGTCAAATTGTTTGTCTCGTGATGCTCTTCATTTTGTTCAATTGCATCATTTTCATTAGAGGTCATCTTGATGCCCAAATCTTCGTTGGAAGAGGGCTAGTTACTGTTAATCTCTGGTTCTTATCAGAACTTGGAGATTTGTCATTTTTGTATCATTTAATCTGTGCATCTTTTGAGCATGAGCTCTACATGTGTTTTGAAGTATGCCATGCCATCTTTCCAGTGGTAAAGTCCATGTATTTTTGTGATCTTTGTGGTGACTAGCACAAGCATGCAAAGTAGGCCCCGTAATATTTCTGATTTCAGGGACTTAGTGATTTCTCTAAGTCTTTGTCTGCTGTAATTTTGTTGCCATGTAAACTTGACTCTACAGAGAGATCCATGCATATTTTGGAGATGTTCAGTAAGGATGTTTTGTAGCTATAGTTTTAATTGATCCACTCCTGCAATTATTTGCAATTTTGGAGTGCCATAGCATGACTCAATCTTGCTCTACTTTTGCTATAAAATATTTCTGGCAGATTCTTAACATGACATGCATTTTTGCCAAGCTTATTGTAGTTGATCCATACATGCTATGCAATTGTTCTTGCCATGTATAGCTTCATAAACATGCCAGCTTGCTGTAGGTATGCTTGGTTTGTCATGCATTGCTCTGTAGTGAGTGCATCATGCTCACAAAGAGGCCTACATATTAATATTTCTGCCATGCTCTGTTTTCTGCTAAGTCTGAAACCTGATAACGATACTTGCTATGTTTACATGTTTGCCATCATATCTTCTGGTCCTTTTTGGCTTATGGTCATTAAGGGACTTTTGTCATGTGCATTTAGTAGAACACTACCATGCCTTGTTTTGCTATGTTAAATTCCTGTAGCAGGTTGATTGCGTGCTCTAAACATTGCTACCTGATGCTGATTTCTGCCATGTCCAGTTTTTCACTAAGTCTGTGAACCTGTAATCTTTTGCACTTTTGCCATGCTTGTTTTAGCTTGATATGTTGTGAACTAGCCGTAGCTCAGTGTTCATCTTTTGTCAAGAATATCCTGTAGATTGTTGCCATGTGCTTTGTTGCTATGTTGGGGTGCTGTAGCATTGTTACTTGTTGTATTTTAAGTGCTATCTTGCTGTTTATCGCAGATTAGTGTCATTCTTGTTTTGCATGCCATTTGCAAACCGTGCATCCGATTCCGGTGATCTTTATATCGATTTCGACCGAAATCATCTCATCTTTCCAGTGGCATGCTTGGTTTGCCAAGTTACTGCCATGTTCATCATTTCCCTTCCGGAGCACGCATATGCATCGCATATCATATCTTGCATATCATACATGTTTTGCATCTTGTTGCTTGTGCATTTCTCGTTGTTGATTGTGGTTCCGTTTGTTTGTGTTCTTGTCTTGGGTAGAGCCGGGAGACGAGTTCGTGAACGAGGAACCTGTCGAGTACGCTTACGAGGATCAAGCTTTCGACAACTCTGAGAATCTTGCAGGCAAGATGACCACCCCTCGAAATCACTTCTATCTTTGCTTTGCTAGTTGTTTCGCTCTATTGCCATGCTCCGCTACCTATCACTTGCTATATCATGCCTCCTATTTCGGCCATGTCAGCCCTAACCATCCTTTCCTAGCAAACCGTTGTTTGGCTATGTTACCGCTTTTGCTCAGCCCCTCTTATAGCGTTGCTAGTTGCAGGTGAAGTTGAAGTTTGTTCCATGTCGGAACATGGATATGTTGGGATATCACAATCTCTCTTATTTAATTAATGCATCTATATTTTGGTAAAGGGTGGAAGGCTCGGCCCTATGCCTGGTGATTTGTTCCACTCTTGCCGCCCTAGTACTGTTATACCGGGATTATGTTCCTTGAGTTTGCGTTCCTTACACGGTCGGGTGATTTATGGGACCCCCTTGACAGTTCGCCTTGAATAAAACTCTTCCAGCATGGCCCAACCTTGGTTTTACCAGTTGCTACCTAAGCCTTTTTCCCCCGGGTTTTCGCGAGCCCGAGGGTCATCTTATTTTAACCCCCCCCCGGGCCAGTGCTCCTTCGAGTGTTGGTCCAAACTGAGCAGACTGCGGGGCCACCTCCTGGAAACTCGAGGTCTGGTTTTACTCGTAGGATGTCTCATCCGGTGTGCCCTGAGAACGAGATATGTGCAGCTCCTATCGGGATTTGTCGGCACATTCGGGCGGCTTTGCTGGTCTTGTTTTACCATTGTCGAGATGTCTTGTAAACCGGGATTCCGAGACTGATCGGGTCTTTCCGGAAGAAGGTTTATCCTTCGTTGACCGTGAGAGCTTATGATGGGCTAAGTTGGGACACCCCTGCAGGGTATTATCTTTCGAAAGCCGTGCCCACGGTTATGAGGCAGATGGGAATTTGTTAATGTCCGGTTTTAGATAACTTGTCACTTGACCCAATTAAAATACACCAAGTGCGTGTGTAGCCGTGATGGTCTCTTCTCGGCGGAATCCGGGAAGTGAACACGGTCTGTGTTATGTTTTACGTAAGTAGGTGTTCAGGACCTCTTCTTGGTCATTGCTAGATGACGTCCGTTCCTTTGCTTCTCTTCTCGCTCTCATTTGCGCAAGTTAGCCACCATATATGTTTTGCCGCTGCAGCTCCACCTCTTTGCACCTCTTGTCCTACAAGCTTAAATAGTCTTGATCTCGCGGGTGTGAGATTGCTGAGTCCCCGTGACTCACAGATACTTCCAACACCAGTTGCAGGTGCCGACGACGCCAGTGCAGACGATGGCGTCGATCTCAAGTGGGAGTTCGACGAGGAACGTGGTCGTTATTATGTGTCTTTTCCTGATGATCAGTAGTGGAGCCCAGTTGGGACGATCGGGGATCTAGCATTTGGGGTTGTCTTATTTTCATCTGGATTCTGACCGTACTCGGTCTATATGATTGTATTTTGGATGATGTATGAATGATATTTATATATTGTGTGAAGTGGCGATTGTAAGCCAACTCTTTATCCCATTCTTGTTCATTACATGGGATTGTGTGAAGATGACCCTTCTTGCGACAAAACCACTATGCGGTTATGCCTCTAAGTCGTGCCCCGACACGTGGGAGATATAGCCGCATCGTGGGCGTTACAAGTTGGTAATCGGAGCCATCCCCGACTTAGGAGCCCCCTGCTTGATCGAATCGCTGGCGTTGTTGAGTCTAGAACAAAATGTTTTGAGTCTTAGGATTATATATATCGGAGAGTAGGATTCTTTTTACTCCTCAGTCCCTTCGTCGCTCTGGTGAGGTCTCCTGACGTAGAAGTTTTGTCTATTCTCTCCTCAAATTTCACTAAAATTTTTTTTAGGATCACGCGTGTATCTTGGAATCGTTCCGATCGATTTGTGACGAGAACATTGTTCTTGGTGCCTCCTGTCATTTAGGGGTTGTGGCAGTGTCCCGGGGAGTTGAGCTCCGAGGTGTTGTCGTCACAATTTTATCGTTGCAGTTCTGGAATACCTGAGTTTCGCCGACATCGAAATCTCTTTTATGCAGTTGTTGGTGAGATCACCTCGACGCCACCCAGTACTGGGGCGGGAGTTCGGGAGTATTGCCATAACTTGTATAACGGATGTTTTTTTCGAAGGTTGAGGTAAACGATTTCCGAAGGTTTCTTGGTTATGTGTTGACGGATGGATACAGCTGGATCTAGGGATTGTTAGTTTGGGTGATATATATTTGTGTCCCCTGTATCCCCTACACCAGATTGCATAACCAGAAAGTTTCGGGAGTTTATAAGTGGGAATTCAAGTAGCCTTAGGATATCTTTCCGACAGACGCATGATATGAGATTGGGGTTCGACGTCTAGTGGTCCGCCTGTATACGGTTGATTTTACAGTGGTCTCGTTGTGTCTTAAAGAGTCCATGGCTTTGCCGACTCGGGGACGCTTCGTATGTCATGTGCACAGTCTTGTACATGATGGTGCTGTACGATTCAGCCCGTGTGGGCCCCAGCACGAAAACTTCGCACGAAATATCTATCATATGTTTGTTCCGGCTTATTCTGCAAGCCAATACTTGGTTTTATTTTGTTTTGTGGTATTCGAGTTCCCTTCGAATTCATATGTTCATTCCATATCTTTTTTCAAGTGGCTTCTCAACTTATGGAAGTGTGATGTTTTACTACGGAAGTCATTCGTTCATCTTCGTTCGAATGTTTATTGTGAAGACTATATGTTGCAATTTCTGTCCGTTGATTCTACTTATCTTTTGTCTATCAAGAGGCTAACGGATGTCACCCTCTTCAGGATGGCTCCGCCAACGCGTCAGCATCCGGATCGAAATGAAGGGAGTCAAGCGATCCCTCCGCCACCACCTCCACCTCCGGAGGCATGGCAATCAATCATGGCAGCCACCAACGCCAATGCTCAGATGATTCTGCAGCTCTTGCAAGAACGTACTCAAGGGCAAGGCAATCAAGTCAATCAAGGTCAAGGCAACAATCAGTTCCACTTTGCCACTCTCAACCAGTTTCTCGCAAATCAGCCCAAGTCTTTCAGCTACTGTGCCGAGGCCACGGATGCCGATGATTGGCTCGTGGACATCAACAAGCATTTTGAATGTAGCAATGTCAGGCCTGAGGACTTTGTCAAGTTCGCTTCTTTCCAGCTCAAGGACCAAGCTGCTGATTGGTTTCAGCAATACAAAGATTCCAGAGGAGGTCGTGTGATCACTTGGACTGACTTCTGTCGGGACTTCAAAGCGCACCACATTCCACAAAGTGTTGTTGAGAGCAAGCGTGAGGAGTTCCGCAATCTCAAGCAAGGAAACATGTCTGTGTATCAATACAACATTCAGTTTCAGAAACTTGCTCGCTTCGCTAAACAAGATGTTCCTGATGAGAAGAGCATGATCTATCACTTCAGAGGTGGCCTTAAAGAGGATCTGCAGTTAGCTCTCGTTCTTGTTGAGCCTACTCAGTTTGATCAATTCTACAATATGGCACTGAAGCAAGAGGCTGCTCAGCTCAAGTGTGAGGCTTCTAAGAAGAGAGTCAGAGACGCAGTTCAGTCTTCTTCTTCCTCACTGGTGTCAGCTAAGCAACAGAAGTTCTGGTTGCCTCCTCCTCCTCCTCCGTTTTGTCAGCCTTACCAGCAGAAGAACAAAGGTGGCCATGTTTCTTCAAACTCTTCCAACTCTGGCTATCAGAACAAGTCTCAGAATCAAGCTCCCAAGTCCAATGCTCCTTATCACCGTCCACTATCAGAGGTGACTTGCAACAAATGTCAGCAGAAAGGTCACTATGCTAACAAGTGCTTCAACCAGAGGCGTCTTCCTCCTCCTCCTCCTGTCAGATCTTCCAGCAATGCAGTGGTCAAGCATAATCCAAAGTCTGCTAAGGTGAACATGATGAATGCAGCTCAAGCGGAGGAATCTACTGATGTGATAATGGGTAATCTCTCAGTTAATGATATTCCTGCAAAAGTTCTTTTTGATACTGGTGCATCGCATTCTTTCTTGTCATACCCATTTGCATCGAAGCACAATGTTGACACAGAGATTTTATCCAAAGTTATGCAAGTTGTTTCTCCGGGTAAGCTTTTGTCGTCTAGTTTGGTTGCTCCCGATGTTTCCATCAAGATGGGCGACTATAGATTCCAGTCTTCTCCAATTGTTCTTGGTGACTCGGATATTGATCTTATTCTCAGGATGGACTGGCTTTCTAAGCACAAGGCTCAACTTGATTGTGCTGCCAGAGAAATTCAATTGACACACTCGTCTGAGGATGTGATTATCTTTGCCGCTCGTGATGAAACCGTTCGGTTTTTCTCTCTCAATGAGAAGGGAGAATTGCATGCCATCTCTCAAATTCCAGTCGTTTGCGAGTATCAAGATGTCTTTCCAGAAGAGCTTCCGGGTATGCCTCCGCACCGGCCAGTTGAGTTTGTTATCGAACTAGAGCCTGGTACTGTACCCGTTTGCAAGCGTCCATACAAGCTTGGACCAAACGAGCTGAAGGAATTGAAGAAGCAGCTCGATGAACAAGAACGTCTGGGTTTGATCAGACCGAGTTCTTCTCCATGGGGTTGTGGTGTTCTTTTTGTCAAGAAGAAGGATGGCACGGACCGACTTTGTGTCGACTACCGTCTATTGAACAAGAAGACAATCAAGAACAAGTATCTACTTCCCAACATCAATGAGCTATTTGAGCAACTCAAAGGTGCTAAAGTATTCTCGAAGCTTGACCTTCGTATGGGTTATCATCAGATTCGCATTCGTGAAGAAGATATTCCCAAGACAGCATTCAGAACAAGCTTTGGTTCTTATGAATATACTGTCGTGTCTTTCGGCCTTGTCAATGCTCCACCGGTGTTCTCTCGGATGATGAATTTCATCTTCAACCCCTATACCAATGAATTCGTTCTGGTGTATCTCGATGATATCTTGGTCTTCTCCAAGAATAAGCAGGATCATGCCAAACATTTGCGATTGGTGCTCGACAAGCTCAGAGAGTATCAATTCTATGCGAAGTTCTCCAAATGTGAGTTTTGGCTCGATGAAGTTCTTTTCCTTGGTCACATCATCTCCGCCAAAGGCATCGCTGTTAACCCCGAGAAGGTGTCCACAGTTCTGGATTGGGAACCTCCTCAAAATGTCAAGCAGCTCCGCAGTTTCCTGGGTCTTGCAAGTTATTGCCGAAGATTCGTTGAGAATTTTTCCAAGATTGCAAAGCCTCTTTCCAATCTCCTTCAGAAGCATGTGAAGTATGTCTGGTCTCCTGAGTGTGAAGTCGCTTTCAACACTCTCAAACAAAAACTAGTCACAGCTCCTGTCTTGACTCCTCCTGATGAATCCAAGCCGTATGAAGTTTTCTGTGATGCTTCTCTCCAAGGTCTCGGTGCTGTGTTAATGCAAGAGAAGAAAGTTGTGGCTTATACCTCTCGGCAGTTGAAGCCCAACGAGAAGAACTACCCCACTCACGATCTTGAGTTGGCCGCAGTTGTCCATGCTTTGGTTACGTGGAGACATCTCTTGTTGGGAAGACAAGTGGACATTTTCACTGATCACAAGAGTCTCAAGTATATCTTCACTCAGCCCAATCTCAACCTCAGGCAGACTAGATGGGTCGAAATGATTCAAGAGTACAATCCGAGTATCGAATATACTCCAGGCAAGGCTAATGTCATTGCAGATGCTTTAAGCAGGAAAGCTTATTGCAACAGCTTAATTCTCAAGCCGTTCCAACCGGAGCTTTGTGAAGCTTTCCGCAAGCTGAATCTCCAAGTTGTTCCTCAAGGCGTTCTTGCCAACCTCATAGTATCTCCTACTTTGGAAGATCAAATTCGTGAGGCACAACTCCTTGATGCCATGGTGAAGAAGTTGAAACGTGGTATCGACAAGGTTCTTTCCAAATACAAGTGCTATCGCATTGATGACAGAGACACTTTGTTCTTCGAGGACCGGATTGTGGTTCCGAAAGGTGATCTAAGGAAAGTCATAATGAACGAAGCGCACAATTCTCTCCTTTCCATTCATCCTGGAAGTACGAAGATGTATCATGACCTCAAGCAGTCGTATTGGTGGACTCGAATGAAGCGAGAAATTGCTCAATTCGTGAATGAATGTGATGTCTGCCGAAGAGTGAAAGCAGAACACCAACGACCAGCTGGTCTCCTCCAACCTCTTGCTATTCCGGAATGGAAGTTTGATCATATCGAAATGGACTTCGTGACTGGATTTCCCAAGTCCAAGCGCGGAAATGACGCCATCTTCGTTGTCATTGACAAGCTCTCTAAAGTGGCTCATTTCCTTCCTATCAAAGAATCCATCACAGCAGCTCAGCTGGCAGAGCTCTACACCTCCAGAATTGTCTCCTTGCACGGCATTCCTCAATTGATTTCTTCAGATCGTGGAAGCATCTTCACCTCTAAGTTCTGGGACTCCTTCCAGAAGGCCATGGGCACTAATATTCGCTTCAGCACAGCTTTCCACCCTCAAACTAGTGGCCAAGTCGAGCGAGTCAATCAAATTCTTGAAGATATGCTCAGGGCTTGTGTCATTTCCTTTGGCATGAAATGGGAAGATTGTCTTCCATATGCTGAATTCTCCTACAACAACAGCTTCCAAGCGAGTTCGGGCAAAGCCCCATTCGAGATTCTATATGGCAGAAAGTGCCGTACTCCTCTTAATTGGTCAGAGACTGGTGAACGCCAACTTCTTGGCAATGACTTAATCACTGAAGCTGAAGAAATGTGTAAAGTCATCCGTGATAATCTCAAAGCCGCGCAATCGCGCCAGAAGAGCTACTATGATAGTAAGCATCGTGATTTGGCTTTCGAGATCGGAGACCATGTCTACCTCCGCGTCTCTCCAATGAAAGGCACTCGTCGCTTCGGTATCAAAGGGAAGCTTGCCCCTAGATACGTGGGTCCTTTCAAGATCTTTGGCAAAAGAGGCGACCTAGCCTATCAACTTGAGCTTCCTTCCAACTTTGCGAACGTGCACGATGTGTTCCACGTGTCACAGCTCCGCAAGTGCTTCAAGACGCCTGAGCGCACTATCAACTTCGAAGAGATTGACCTTCAAGAAGATTTGTCTTATCATAAGCACCCCGTTGCTATTCTTGAAGAAACTGAACGCAAGACTCGCAACAAGTCTATCAAATTCCTGAAAGTGAAGTGGTCGCACCATTCCGACCGGGAAGCCACCTGGGAACGCGAGGACCATCTCCGTTCCGAATATCCGGAGTTCTTTCAGTCCTAGATCTCGGGGCGAGATCCTCTCGTAGTGGTGGAGTGTTGTAACACCCCGCATGTAACTTGCCATAATTGTAACTCCGACTCTTGCCATTTCCGACTATGTGATATGTTTTCCCTCCGTTGTCGGGTTTTTGTCTTTCGTTTTGTATTTGGTCATGTCATGCTTTTTCATATCATGTCATCATGTGCATTGCATTCGCATACGTGTTCGTCTCATGCATCCGAGCATTTTCCCCGTTGTCCGTTTTCCAATCCGGCGCTCCTATCTCCCCCGGTGCACCCTTCTAGTTTTCTTTCGTGTGCGTGTGTCAAACTTTCTCGGAATGGACCGAGGCTTGTCAAGTGGTCTTAATATACCACCCGGAGACTACCGGTCAAGTTTCGTTCCATTCGGAGGTCGTTTGGTACTCCATCGGTTAACCGGGCATCCGCAAAGTCCATTTGAGTGTCCAGCAAAAACCCCCTCCAAAACCAGCCCAAAGCCCACCAAACTCTCTTCCATGCTCTAGGTCGTTCGATCACGATCGTGTGGGTGAAAACCGCACCTCATTTGGAGTCTCCTAGCTCCCTCTACCTATAAATGAGTGGGCATCCCGAAAAACGAAATCTCAGACGAAACCCTAACCCTCTCCCTCCGCGCCGCGCCGGACGCGTCCGCTCCGGCCGGACAACGTCCGCCGCGCGCCCGGCCAACCGGAGCGCGCCACGTCAGCGCCGCCGCCGCCGTTCCCC
>NC_057802.1:69843898-69844621 GCF_018294505.1 Triticum aestivum
ATCCGCAAAGTCCATTTGAGTGTCCAGCAAAAACCCCCTCCAAAACCAGCCCAAAGCCCACCAAACTCTCTTCCATGCTCTAGGTCGTTCGATCACGATCGTGTGGGTGAAAACCGCACCTCATTTGGAGTCTCCTAGCTCCCTCTACCTATAAATGAGTGGGCATCCCGAAAAACGAAATCTCAGACGAAAGCCTAACCCTCTCCCTCCGCGCCGCGCCGGACGCGTCCGCTCCGGCCGGACAACGTCCGCCGCGCGCCCGGCCAACCGGAGCGCGCCACGTCAGCGCCGCCGCCGCCGTTCCCCGCCGGCCCGCGGGCCCGACCCCGGCCCCCGCGGCCCACGCCCGCCGCCGCACGCCCGCCCGCCGCCGCGCGCCTGCCCCGCCGCCGCCTCCGCGCCGGCCGGCCGCCGCCTCCGCTGTCCGCCGCCGCCACGAGCTCCCCGCCGGCCGCCGCCATCGCCACCGTCCGCCGCCGCCACGAGCTCCCCGCCGGCCCCGCGCGCTCGCCGCCCGCCGCCGGTCTCCTCCCCCGCCTAGCGCCGCCCGCCGCCGGTCCCTGCCTCGCCGCCGTCGGGCTCGGGCTCGAGCTCGGGAGCCGGCCCAGATCCGATCGAGGGTACTGCCCGTTGACTTTTCCCTCGCTTCGTTTTTTTCCCAAGTCTGTGATTTCCATCAGCAAGTGCTTGTGTTCCCGATGCCGTAACTTTGTGCATGTAGCT
>NC_057802.1:69844686-69991163 GCF_018294505.1 Triticum aestivum
CGCTCGCCGCCCGCCGCCGGTCTCCTCCCCCGCCTAGCGCCGCCCGCCGCCGGTCCCTGCCTCGCCGCCGTCGGGCTCCGGCTCGAGCTCGGGAGCCGGCCCAGATCCGATCGAGGGTACTGCCCGTTGACTTTTCCCTCGCTTCGTTTTTTTTCCCAAGTCTGTGATTTCCATCAGCAAGTGCTTGTGTTCCCGATGCCGTAACTTTGTGCATGTAGCTCCGATTCGTGCGTATAATATGTCAAATTGTTTGTCTCGTGATGCTCTTCATTTTGTTCAATTGCATCATTTTCATTAGAGGTCATCTTGATGCCCAAATCTTCGTTGGAAGAGGGCTAGTTACTGTTAATCTCTGGTTCTTATCAGAACTTGGAGATTTGTCATTTTTGTATCATTTAATCTGTGCATCTTTTGAGCATGATATCTACATGTGTTTTGAAGTATGCCATGCCATCTTTCCAGTGGTAAAGTCCATGTATTTTTGTGATCTTTGTGGTGACTAGCACAAGCATGCAAAGTAGGCCCCGTAATATTTCTGATTTCAGGGACTTAGTGATTTCTCTAAGTCTTTGTCTGCTGTAATTTTGTTGCCATGTAAACTTGACTCTACAGAGAGATCCATGCATATTTTGGAGATGTTCAGTAAGGATGTTTTGTAGCTATAGTTTTAATTGATCCATTCCTGCAATTGTTTGCAATTTTGGAGTGCCATAGCATGACTCAATCTTGCTCTACTTTTGCTATAAAATATTTCTGGCAGATTCTTAACATGACATGCATTTTTGCCAAGCTTATTGTAGTTGATCCATACATGCTATGCAATTGTTCTTGCCATGTATAGCTTCATAAACATGCCAGCTTGCTGTAGGTATGCTTGGTTTGTCATGCATTGCTCTGTAGTGAGTGCATCATGCTCACAAATAGGCCTACATATTAATATTTCTGCCATGCTCTGTTTTCTGCCAAGTCTGAAACCTGATAACGATACTTGCTATGTTTACATGCTTGCCATCATATCTTCTGGTCCTTTTTGGCTTATGGTCATTAAGGGACTTTTGTCATGTGCATTTAGTAGAACACTACCATGCCTTGTTTTGCTATGTTAAATTCCTGTAGCAGGTTGATTGCGTGCTCTAAACATTGCTACCTGATGCTGATTTCTGCCATGTCCAGTTTTTCACTAAGTCTGTGAACCTGTAATCTTTTGCACTTTTGCCATGCTTGTTTTAGCTTGATATGTTGTGAACTAGCCATAGCTCATTGTTCATCTTTTGTCAAGCATATCCTGTAGATTGTTGCCATGTGCTTTGTTGCTATGTTGGGGTGCTGTAGCATTGTTACTTGTTGTATTTTAAGTGCTATCTTGCTGTTTATCGCAGATTAGTGTCATTCTTGTTTTGCATGCCATTTGCAAACCGTGCATCCGATTCCGGTGATCTTTATATCGATTTCGACCGAAATCATCTCATCTTTCCAGTGGCATGCTTGGTTTGCCAAGTTACTGCCATGTTCATCATTTCCCTTCCGGAGCACGCATATGCATCGCATATCATATCTTGCATATCATACATGTTTTGCATCTTGTTGCTTGTGCATTTCTCGTTGTTGATTGTGGTTCCGTTTGTTTGTGTTCTTGTCTTGGGTAGAGCCGGGAGACGAGTTCGTGAACGAGGAACCTGTCGAGTACGCTTACGAGGATCAAGCTTTCGACAACTCTGAGAATCTTGCAGGCAAGATGACCACCCCTCGAAATCACTTCTATCTTTGCTTTGCTAGTTGTTTCGCTCTATTGCCATGCTCCGCTACCTATCACTTGCTATATCATGCCTCCTATTTCGGCCATGTCAGCCCTAACCATCCTTTCCTAGCAAACCGTTGTTTGGCTATGTTACCGCTTTTGCTAAGCCCCTCTTATAGCGTTGCTAGTTGCAGGTGAAGTTGAAGTTTGTTCCATGTCGGAACATGGATATGTTGGGATATCACAATCTCTCTTATTTAATTAATGCATCTATATTTTGGTAAAGGGTGGAAGGCTCGGCCCTATGCCTGGTGATTTGTTCCACTCTTGCCGCCCTAGTACTGTTATACCGGGATTATGTTCCTTGAGTTTGCGTTCCTTACACGGTCGGGTGATTTATTGGACCCCCTTGACAGTTCGCCTTGAATAAAACTCTTCCAGCATGGCCCAACCTTGGTTTTACCAGTTGCTACCTAAGCCTTTTTCCCCCGGGTTTTCGCGAGCCCGAGGGTCATCTTATTTTAACCCCCCCCCCCCGGGCCAGTGCTCCTTCGAGTGTTGGTCCAAACTGAGCAGACTGCGGGGCCACCTCCTGGAAACTCGAGGTCTGGTTTTACTCGTAGGATGTCTCATCCGGTGTGCCCTGAGAACGAGATATGTGCAGCTCCTATCGGGATTTGTCGGCACATTCGGGCGGCTTTGCTGGTCTTGTTTTACCATTGTCGAGATGTCTTGTAAACCGGGATTCCGAGACTGATCGGGTCTTTCCGGAAGAAGGTTTATCCTTCGTTGACCGTGAGAGCTTATGATGGGCTAAGTTGGGACACCCCTGCAGGGTATTATCTTTCGAAAGCCGTGCCCGCGGTTATGAGGCAGATGGGAATTTGTTAATGTCCGGTTTTAGATAACTTGTCACTTGACCCAATTAAAATACACCAAGTGCGTGTGTAGCCGTGATGGTCTCTTCTCGGCGGAATCCGGGAAGTGAACACGGTATGTGTTATGTTTTACGTAAGTAGGTGTTCAGGACCTCTTCTTGGTCATTGCTAGATGACGTCCGTTCCTTTGCTTCTCTTCTCGCTCTCATTTGCGCAAGTTAGCCACCATATATGTTTTGCCGCTGCAGCTCCACCTCTTTGCACCTCTTGTCCTACAAGCTTAAATAGTCTTGATCTCGCGGGTGTGAGATTGCTGAGTCCCCGTGACTCACAGATACTTCCAACACCAGTTGCAGGTGCCGACGACGCCAGTGCAGACGATGGCGTCGATCTCAAGTGGGAGTTCGACGAGGAACGTGGTCGTTATTATGTGTCTTTTCCTGATGATCAGTAGTGGAGCCCAGTTGGGACGATCGGGGATCTAGCATTTGGGGTTGTCTTATTTTCATCTGGATTCTGACCGTACTCGGTCTATATGATTGTATTTTGGATGATGTATGAATGATATTTATATATTGTGTGAAGTGGCGATTGTAAGCCAACTCTTTATCCCATTCTTGTTCATTACATGGGATTGTGTGAAGATGACCCTTCTTGCGACAAAACCACTATGCGGTTATGCCTCTAAGTCGTGCCCCGACACGTGGGAGATATAGCCGCATCGTGGGCGTTACATATAGGCCGCCCGATTTATATCTGACGGATAGGAAGGAAACTATGGCATGAAAAAATATACCCACACCCCTCTCCATATTTGCAAATTAGGCCTCCCTTGATCATGTTGATGTTCTGTGGAACGCATGGGCATCTTGCTAGTACTACGTATAACATATAGAACATTGATCATAATTTGGGCTAATGTGTGGCTTTTGCAGCTCAGGTCTAAATACTTGTCATAATGTAGGGGGCGGGGCACTATACTATGTGTGATAAACATGGTGTACACGTATGGAACATGGTTTAGATTATGAATATATAGTTAGTACATCAAATGTACTATTATTTGGAATCAACATCAAGTGTATTCAAAAAATAGAATTCGAGTTCATGTAGTACACATAGTTCATATCTATCTCTATAGTAATCATGTGGTGTGTTATTAAGGTAATACACGAATGATGGTTGAAGTTGGCAACAATCATGATTGTAGATTGTTATTGAAATAGAGAAACAAATTCAAATTCAATTCGAATTGCAGCGGTAGTATAGACATTTGGAATGCACTAAAATGTTGGTATGAGTAGGTTACACGCATTATACAGCAAGCGAAAAAATTTAATTGGATATAACATGGATTCATACTACCGAATAGCATTTAATTGCACTAAATTGTTGGTATGAGTAGCTTTAAATAGCATTTCTATAGTAAAACGGGGCAAGACTCTCTCTTTGTGTGGTGTGAATAGTTTTATTTTTTTCGTTTTCTTTTTGGTTGAGGGAAGTGCGAATTGATTTGGTACGTACAACTACAATATTACACGTTAGGCTTGTCCCTAAAATTCAACCCGTGCCTTGTTATATCCTGAAAATTCAGATATCGTGCTCCCAAAACTGGCGCCTTCACAACCCGCGCCTTGCTATCTCAAAATTACAACGCGCGCGAAAACTCCCTCCAGCTGCCAAATCCCGACACGTGAAATCCCCCTTCTAACCCTGAGCCGAAAGGGCCGCTAGTTCAAATCGGTGGGGGGTACTTTTGTAACACACCCTACATTTTGGACAAGCGCGTCCCTAAGTCATGGTTCACCCCCTCCCATCGCCTCCTTTTCGCCATTCGAAATCCGAGGCCGCCATAACCTCTCCGCTCTAGCCGCGAAACCCCACCCTGCTCCGTCCGCCACCTCACCGCTGCCCAACCGGAGCCTCTTCCCCGACGACGTCGTCCACCGCAACAGCTCGGTGTTCCTCGTACACCTTCCCCGATGAGGATCCGTCGTCCATCTCGTCGTCCCGCCGGTTCAGCCGCCCCGTCCTCCGCCTCCAAGGAGGTGCTCCGACGATCGCCTCGTCTATCGCGGCTGCTCCATCTCCACAGCGCGACCTTAACCAGCTCCACCGGAACCGTAGCATCCTCACCGACTCCTCGGACGAAGCCGAAGCCTACTCGGCGCCACCACAGAGGTTGTACACTCATCGCATCGCACCTTCTCCTTAGCTCGACCTCCCAGCGCCGACGGTGCTCCATCCCGCAGCCCCATGGAGCGACTACCTTGAAGCCGGCGCCGCGGGCGACATCTCCATGGCGGCTCTCCCCCAATGCGAGGCCCCTTCGGCGGCGGCGTCCAGACCAGCCGGATCTGCTGCTGCTGCTCCGGCTCTCGCTCGCTCGCTTGCGCTACTGCTGCTGCTCCGGCTCTCGCTCGATCGCTCGCTCGCCCAGCTGCTGCTGCTCCGGCTCTCGCTCGCTCGCTCGCACTACTGCTGCTGCTCTCCGCCTCGCTCGTGCTGCTGCTCTGCTCTGTTTTAGCTACACTTCAGTTGACTGAATCAACTTTTGGGCTAGTCAATTTTCAGGGGGTGGGGGGCTCGCCGGAGTTAAGGAAGAACCACCCGCAGTGGGGACGGGGGCTCGCCGGAGAGGTACCGCACTATCTATCTTAGGGTTCAGGGTGGGGGCGGGGGGGGGCTATAGGGCTGGCCGAGGCAGCAGCGGACCGGCGGTGGGGAGTTGTTTCGGGGCGGCGAGGCGGCGCTGGGGCCAGCGGTTCGGCCAGTGGTGGCTGGCGGCTCAGGGGGGTGCAGGTTGAAGATGAACTGTAGGCCCTCCCTAAACTACATGTCAAGTGCCTCTCTGCTACCATTGCGTTCAGTTTCGACAGTAACATTCAGATTCCACAGTAAATTTCAGTTTTGACAGTTAAGTTCAGAGTCAGCAGTTTTTGCCTCATCTATTGTAGTCAGGTGGTTTTTGGTGATGTAAATTTTACATCTATTTTACATCATCTATTGGTGATGCAATTAGAATCCCACTTGAGATTGACGATGTCTGTCTTGTGCTGCTTCAGCCTTGACGTCTTATGGCTCACCGGGGCTGCTCCAACGACAGAACGATCCATCACAACAGAGCAGTGCCCTGGACGCCGTCTACAGATTCCTCAGATCTTCCTCCACACCTCCGACAGCCACCTCTGCCTCAACTGCTTCAGCGACCAACCCAATGATGCTGAGGTCGACACGGCCACGGCAAAGAGGTTGTACACTTGTTGCATCACTTATTACTATACATTCATGTCGATCCATTAGGGCTATTTTGGTTCGATGGAAAAACAGAGCAATAGGGAATTTTCCAATGGCACTCTACTATTCAATTATTCATGCATTTTGTTGAAAGGAATGAAGCAAAACATCCACCTGGACCTACTTTTCAAAATCCTATGCATGAAAACAAGACCAACTGCATTAGTGGCAGAATAACATTCTAACTGTACACGCTTTCATATGGTTTCACTTTATTTTGGCCATGTTTCTTTGCATTCCTCTGCTCTTCCAATTCCTGTAAACCAAACACCCAAGTTGACAGAAATCCTGTGTTTACAAATGCTCTGTTTACCATGTGCATTCCTATCCTATTCTGGTGTTTTTCCTATCCCTGTGTTTTTAGAATCATGCAAGCCAAATGAGCCCTTACAGAATTACTTCAGTTACAGGTAGGTGTCGAAGGGAACTTTGTGTGGTTTGTCCTGCTCCTGCCACGACGTCGTCCACCTCACCTGAGGTGCTCAATCGACAGAAACATCCACCAAACCAGACATCACGACTCCTGACCATCTTTCGCCGCCTCAGATCTCCTTCCCTACCGCCGGCACCCACTGCAACGGCATCACCATCATCGACTCAGCAGGTGAACCTGAGGAGTACACGGGTCCACAAGAGAGGTCGCACTCTTTTGATTCTGCTTTTGTTATGCATTGCTTAAAATTACCTGCTACTTTATCGTCCTGTTCACCTCTTGGACTCCAAGTCAGGTCCAACTTAATGTTCAAACTTGAGTTCTAAATTAGTTGTGGGGCACATATCGAGGAAGCAATGAATAGTATCTCTGTCTAATATCTGGTTCACCTAGGGTATGCCTATGTTGTTCATCTTGGGTGGGAAACAAATAGTAAAGCAATCATCATCTGTCTTTTTATTAAATTAAAGCAATCATCAGCCTGCTATCATTATTTTTGGATCCATCCACTGGTTGTTACCATCACTCTAAATTTCTGCATGCTCTCCTTACATAATCTCACCATATTTTTTCGTATGCATGTCAGATATTGTACACAGTCATGCTGAACATGTAGAGAAAAAGAGAAGAGTTTTGCGCGTCAATACAATGTCATGTAGACATCGCTCCATGGTGGGTTCAATGGCAAACCCTCCCCACCCCTCTCCAGATTGTAATCCAGAGGAAGATATCTGTTCTGAGGTGGATTCAGACGCCGCTGACCACTCCTATTTACCCCCCAAGGTGTTTTCTCTACCTTGGCATGATGATGTTAGTCATATCATGCATATGTTGCCTTGTAGTGCCTACTTTTGACATCATATATGTCGTCTGCTTAGTTTAGACATGTTCTGTCGCCACCTGTTTAGTTTCTATATCATATATGGGAATTATGCAGTCTCATGTCTTTTAGCCAGCCATAATATATGTGAAATGTGCAATGCCATCCTGTTTAACCAGGCATCATATATTTGAGTGATATCTTGCCCATCCTTTTCTTCATTACATTTCCATTTGTCGACAATGTTTGTACATTAAACTACTCTTCCTGTGAATCAGCCATTTGGGTGGGAGATTGAAAAATCTGGAGTGAAAACAAGGCCTTCAGAGCAGACAATGCTACCTGTCGAAGCAGATCTCTTGTTGGGTCCCGATAGCTCGTCAGAGATGGATTCCGAGACAGATGACCAGTCCTATTCCCCCACCGAGGTGTATGCTCTAACTTGGCACAGTGTTTTAGTTATTCATCATATCTTTGAATTATTTTATGCTATGCTATCCTGTTTAGATAGACATCATATATGTGAAATTATGTCATGCTATCTGTTTTAGTTAAACAATATACATGTCAACTATTTCATGTCCTCTTTTTTCCACACTATCTATTGCATCTGTCTCTCATACAATGTCTGTACATTCAACTATGTTTCCTGTTTATCAGCCATTTGAATTGGAGCGGGTGATGCCAGCATCTAGCGGACTAAAAACACGGTCTTCAAATAAAACAGTGCTACCTCTTGGTGGAGATAGCACCCCGGTTGTACATGCACGAGAACCATCCCTACCACACATAACCCAAACTCTCGCAGATTGTACCCCTACTGCGATGGACAGAGAACCGGCTTCACCCAATCTAACCCCAACCCCAGCAGATAGTAACCCAGTTCCTGTTGACACAACACCATCTCCACCACAAAGCTCCAAAACAAGAGCAGTTAGTAAGGCAGCTCCAGTGCCCAAAGGGCCAGTACTACCACGGCGAACCCCAACTCCACCAGTTAGTACGCCTATACCTGTGGAGGAAGCACAACCAGCTAGTCATACTTTAGCATCTATCGAATTTGATGTTATTAAATCGTATGTGCGTATCTTCCCATCTTGGAAATGTTATACTGAAGATGAAGGAAAATGCCAGTTGCAGGTGTTTGTCCAGGAGTTATGTGTAAGTAATGTTATTCATGGCAATTACTTTGCTTTGTCCCATACATCCTACCTCCATGATGGTTATAATACAGCAAATTTTCCCATTTTTCTCTATAGAGAAGGACCGATTTGGAAACTCAGGATGAGGTAACCTGTGCTAATACCTCTGCTATCTTCAAGAATGCTTGGTGGCAGTATCGGAATTACCTGAAGAAAACGTACTTCACCGGCAAAGAAACTCATCAAATTCCCTTACGTTCTCCTGAGACACATTTACTGGACGATGACTGGGAACGCCTTGTTCTGTACTGGTCCCGAACCAAGAATGTGGTAAGGTCTATGAGCTCATTTTCTATTTTTAAGTACTATATTCTTGCGTCTTACTGTACTCTGTTCATGTAGAACAAGTGCCTAAACCTGAAGAACAACTATTCTAATTTAAGATTACATTGCTATCATAATTCCAAAAAGCGCTAGGCGTTAATTGTGCGTTTTGCCACCGCCTTGCGCTTTACTGACCAAAGCGCATGCTTATGCGCAGTTATGCACAGATTAAGCGTAGTTATGTGCAATGTGTTTCGCCAACGCCTAGAGCCTAGGCGTGCTTAAGCGCTCGCTTAGGCGCGCCTTTTTTAACTATGATTGCTATCGTGCATACTGCTTTGCTCTTGTATCACTGTATTTACTCATACAAACTTATTTTTAAATTGAAGGATCCAATCGAAACTCATGTATGTTCACGCATGTTTCTTTAACAGGCTTGCTCTTATCAATAGCTCTGTTGATTTCAATTTCAATTGTGTATACAGTTGACTTCTCATATCATGCACATTACTAGCATCACAACAAAGCAAATAGTGTTGTTGTACATGTAGACCCGCGGTACCCATATGAAATCTTGTTGTGCCGTGTAGTTTCCCACACTTTGTATTCTTTCACTGCTGCTTTGTCTTGAACTGATATGATTTGAACCGTGTCTCTATTTTGATTTGGCAAGACAATGCAGTGACCATAGGACATAGATATATGTTTGTTTGATGCTTTTATTATGTACTAGTACTTGGCAATAGAAGACTTGGTAGTTTAATCCTGTCCACCTTACTAATGAACTGGTTCACCGAAATGAGTTTCATATACTAGTACATGCTAAACTGTTATGTGTCTGCTTGTTTCTTCTTTTAAAATGCTGACAGAATATTGGGGAAGAGTGGCTTATTAAGCAATGGTAAAGGAAGTAATGCAGATAAGGTTCAGGATAGTGACACATCCTTGTTGGTCTCCGACAAAGCTGATAAAACAGCTAAGGAAGACTATCTCGAAGACAGTGAGACAACCCCAAAGTCCTGTCTTGGTTTAGTGTTGGAGTTACTGGCCACTACCGCTTGCACAAGCTATTCAAACTCACTGTCTGAATCAGTTTGGTTTCTTGAGTCTCAACTACAAGCTGAAAGACATCGATCAGCTGTGCTGCGAAAAGAAGCGGAAGGACTGCGGAAGTCCCTGGAGCATTCAGATGCATACTTTCTGGTGCAACAGCAAGCGTTGGAGGATTTTAGCGCCAAACAGGACAAAGCTAATAAGCTTGCTAAGCTTATTGCCAGCATGGTGGATACCACGTTTCTTGAGCTCTTCTGAAGTTGTTTCAGTTATGCTCTTGTTTTGCTGCCGCGTTTATTTGCACTGGTGGCCAATTTTGACGGCCAGTGTATGTAATATGCTGCTTTGTTCCCTATATTTGCACTGGTAGCGAACTTTGATGCCCAGTGGATGTAATATGTGTAATAGCGGTAATAGGCTAGCGTTAATTGCTTGCTTATTTATTTCCTTATTGTCTTGTTTAGTTGTTTGCTTGTAGTCACTGCAGTTCTTTTTCTGTGTTTTTCTAGTGGCCACAATAACCTATCTTTGGAAACTAGGCCAAAATAATCATGGCAACACACGGACTGTTGTAACCATGGGCCTCCCGCGGGCCGTATGATCCATGGGCCTTCTACGGCCGTAGGATCCATTGGCCTTCTATACTGGCCGTAGGATCCATGGGCCTTCTACGGGCCGTACGATTCATGGGCCTTTTACGGGCCGTAGGATCCATGGGCCTTCTACGGGGCGTATCATCATTTCGCCAATCATGGGTCGTACTATTCATGGACAATAACGGGCCGTTAATAGGCCGTATTTGATAACTCTATGAAAACAACCCAACGGGTTTTTTTGACATGAAAATGGCCCAACGTATTATTGGGCCACAAACGGGCCGACTGTAACCACGGGCTGAATTTGGCCCACAAGCAGAAAATGACAGTAACGGGTCGTAAGTAAACGAATGTGGAAATGAGCCCAAGAATAAATGGGCCCCGAGAAGGCCGAAAGATAACATGGGCTGGAAACGGCCCAACGGAATAATGGGCCGTTAATGGGTATAAGGTGATACACTGTTCATTACGGCCCAGTTTCACCACGTGCCGTTAATGGGTATAAAGTGATACACTGTTCATTACGGGCCAGTTTTACCACGGGCCGTTAATGGGCCAAGAGTAATAAGGCCCTCATATGGGCCGAAAGACGTCATGGGCCATACATGGGCCGGAAGTTAAAACGGGCTGGAATTATATTGGACAGCCCAGATGACGCTACTGGGCCTAATTTGGATAGGCCATAAACGGGCCCTGGGTTAGCAGGCTGTAAATGGGCTATATACGAACAGGTCGTTCACAGGCTTGCCGTGGGCTGGCCCGCCACCTTTTAACCAAGTCAAACGGGCCGGCCTTTTCACAGGAATGGGCCTCTGTTGGGCCGTGCCACGTGTCGACGTATCATAGGCGCTTTGGGTCCAATGAGTGGATGACATCTGTCCCAACGTTGAGCCGACACATGTTTCCTCCAGCCAATGATGATTTTACACGTGGAAAATCCCCATTGGCCGGGGCTATTAACGGGTTATCGAATCCAAAACCGGACCCGATAGCTTAACGGCGTTCCGTTACGGTGGATGCCACGTGTCGGTCACCCTTGACGAAAGCACTTCTGTGACGCGCGATTTATCGTCATGGAAGTGGACACTTCCGTGATGATAATTTTGGTAATGTCATGGAACACTTCTACGATAGCACAGGTATGACTATCTTGATTCTGTCATAAATTTGTCATGGATGTACATGCATGACAGAAAACGTGACCTACTGTGACAAACACGTATCATCATGGAAGTGTATTTTTTTGTAGTGGGAGCAACTTGAGGAATTGGCCGTGAGAGCATTGATGAGCTTGGCCGTGAGGGCATTGCTGAAGAACTGGGCTTGTGAGCAGGCTTCTTTTGCATAGACTTCCTGGGCTTGCTAGCAAAAGCCTCAACAGTAGCAGCAGCAGTGTCTTCATTGAATTTCCTCACTGCCTCTTTTGCCACTTTGGCCAGTTTAGCTTGACGCTTGGCCCATTCAGCGGAAAATTCCTCACCTCTTCTGATGCTTGAGGGATCAGCCACTTGGCCTGGTGCCAAAGGAGGTCTTGGGCATGGAGGGTGTACAGCTAATTTCTTCATGTACTTGGGAGTGACGTAGCGATATTCCCTCCATTCTCTGGCCCATCTCCTCTCAATCTTCTAAATGCGCACTTTGGGCTCATTCTTTGTCTCCTGAGGAGGTGTGCAATACCCTGCATAAATGTCTTCAGGGATTTCAAAAGTAGTGTTAACTTCCAATTTCTTCCCTCCATTCTGAGGTTTCTTGCCGTCAGCCATTTTCTTCAGCTGAGGATTTTGAACAATTGAGTTCTCTGAAGAGGTATGCAATTTTTCTTCGAGGAATGCTGCAAATGAGTTAAGTTGCAAAGAATTGGGAGAGGTCATATGCGTTCTCAGAAGTTTTTGCAAAAAGAACAAGTTTGAGGAATTTGACCAGAGGTGTCTTGAGGAATTTCACTAAGAGTTCTTTGACTTAGGTTCCAGAGTTGTATAGATTGAAAATCCACACAATTGAGGAATCTTGGAGAAAAATGTTGCTTGGAGAAACAAATCAAGAACAGATGTTTGTGTGAGGTGTTTAGAGTGTGGGAATTGAAGAATAACACTTTTCGAGGATTTAGTAGAAATCATCAGAATCAACAAGGGCAGTAAAAGTAACTTTTACTTACCCTTGACGAAGAACACGACGAACTGAGAATAGTAGATTGGAAGATCATCAGTCCAGATCTTCCACGCCCTAACTTTGCAGAGGAAGACAGCTACGGTGGCGGCGGAGAGAAGAAATCCACGGCCGGCGCGAGTACGACGACGACGAGGTCGAGGCAGTGAAGCTCTTCCTCACTGGCGACGATGAAGGTAGCGGCAGCGCTAGGTCTTGAGAGCTTGAGCGAGGGAGTGAGGTTGAGCGGGGTAAATGAAGTCTGAGGAGGGTGAGGGGTATATATAGCCGAGGTGAAAAACCGCTCGCCCGAGGAAAATGGACGAACGTGCCCCTGATCCTTCTCATCCTAGTGACATGTGTCACCCACGTACAGAGCGGTGGAGATCGTGTGAGATCGTGGGTGAATAGATAAATCCTATCGTGGGAGGTGGAACGGTTTAAGCGGCAAAAGCCAAAAATTCAGATTAGAATATTCTAACATTTCATTTGCAAATTCTTCAGCTGACAAGGACACAGTGAAGATTCTGAACGGGTTTCAAATAGAACGCACATGAAGAATTTGTGAACAGACTGGGTTGAGTTTAGCATAGAGGGGGAAGGGTCGATCACATTCACCTAGCAGAAAAAGTGACGTGAAGAAATAGCAATAAGTGAATGCTGTAGAGGACTGAAAACTCAAATATATATATAGTCAATGAAGAACAGCGATGGAAAGAGTGAAGACAATGCAAAGTTGAAGAAATTGAACAACTGAGGAATTTCAAAACTGAAGAAAAACTCAAATTGAAGATTTTCAACTTTTGTTGGTGGGAAAACCCACCGTATAAGAATGATGATTTCAGACGCCGCATACAATTGTCATAGGGCTCTAAGAATCAAATTCTTCGTTAATTTCTTCACACTTAGAGGGTTAATCTTCATTGATTGAAGACAAACATTACTTCGTGTGTTGCACATCTAAGTCATCAATTTAGCATAAGTGTTAGGATGTGTGTCCTTTTCAAAGGACATTCGAAGATCTAAGATATTTAGCTCACACCGCAATTTGCTAAATCTCTTCTCATCCAAGGGATTTGTGAAGATATCGGCCAGCTGTTCTTCAGTCTTCACATGCTCGATAGAGATGTCGCCCTTCAACACATGATCATGAAGAAAATGATGACGAATCTGAA
The DNA here is from genome assembly GCF_018294505.1 of Triticum aestivum. Taxonomy (NCBI): domain Eukaryota; kingdom Viridiplantae; phylum Streptophyta; class Magnoliopsida; order Poales; family Poaceae; genus Triticum; species Triticum aestivum. The sequence goes on from NC_057802.1 coordinate 69,858,288, forward strand.
TGTGCTTTGTCTTCGAGTGCTGAACTGGGTTATGAGCAATCTTGATGGCATTCTCATTGTCACAGTAGAGAGGCACATTCTTCACCTTGATGCCGTAGTCCTTGAGAGTTTGCTTCATCCATAGCAATTGAGCACAGCACGAACCAGTAGCAATGTACTCAGCTTCAGCAGTTGAAAGTTATATGCATTTCTGTTTCTTCGAGGACCAACACACCAAGGATCGTCCTAGGAAATGGCATGTGCCTGATGTTGACTTGCAGTCCACACGATCACCAGCATATTCAGAGTCTGAATATCCAATGAGATCAAAAGCCGAGCCCTTGGGATACCATAATCCAAGTGTTGGAGAGTGAGCTAGATATCGAAGAATATGCTTCACAGCCTTATGGTGTGATTCCTTAGGTGTAGCTTGAAAGCAGGCACACATGCAAACACTAAGCACAATATCTGGCCTAGATGCACATAAATACAATAAAGAGCCAATCATGGAGCGGTATACCTTTTGATCGAAGTCAATACCATTTTCATCAGTGCATAGATTGCCATTTGTGGGCATAGGGGTTTTGACGCCTTTGCAATCTTGCATGCCGAATTTCCTCAGTACATCCTTGAGGTATTTCTCCTGAGATATGAAGATGTCGTTGCATTGTTGACATATCTGAAGACCTAAGAAGAATTTCAATTCTCCCATCATAGACATTTGATATTCTTCACTCATCATATAGGCAAATTCATCACTGTAACGTTGGTCAGTACAGCCAAAAATGATATCATCAACATATATTTGGCACACATATAATTCATCATCATAGGTCTTGGTAAAAAGAGTTGGGTCAAGTGAACCGGGTTTGAAGCCTTTCTTCATGAGAAATTCCTTCAAAGTATCATACCACGCCCGAGGGGCCTGCTTGAGGCCATAGAGGGCCTTATTGAGTCTGAAGACTTTGTCAGGATGTTTTGGATCTTCAAAACCTGGGGGTTGAGCAACATATACTTCTTCCTCAAGCTTACCATTGAGGAATGCACTTTTCACATCCATTTGATATAAGATTATATTGTGATGGTTAGCATAAGCAAGTAATATGCGAATAGCCTCAAGTCTAGCAACAGGTGCAAAAGTTTCATCAAAATCAATTCCTTCAACATGTGTGTAGCCTTGAGCTACAAGTCATGCCTTATTCCTTACCACAAGGCCATTTTCATCTTGATTGTTGCGGTAGATCCATTTTGTGCCGATGATATTGTGCTTGTGAGGGTCTGGTCGCTTGAAAAGTTCCCAGACATTGTTGAGCTCGAACTGATATAATTCCTCTTGCATAGCTTAAATCCACTCAGGCTCCAGAAATGCTTCATCTACCTTAGTGGGTTGTGTGATAGATACGAACGCAAAGTGCCCACAAAAGTTAGATAAATGTGAAGCTTTTGAGCGTGTGAGGGGACCTGGTGCGTTGATGTAGCTGATGATTTTGTCAATCTGCACTTCATTTGCAACGCGAGGATGAGCTGGTTGACGACGAGGAATTTGCTCAGTATTTCTTCAGAGCCATTTTCTTCAGGTGCACCAGCATGATGTTCTTCACAGTCTGGAATGACTTCTTCAGCTGATTCTTCGGTAGGAATGACATCCTCAGTAGCCTTGAACTTGATGGTTTCCTCAGGTGATTTTTCATCTAGCACAGGAGGTAGGTGCTCTCTCTGCGAGCCATTAGTTTCATCGAACTGCACATCTACAATTTCAACAACCTTGTGATGAAAGTTGTTGAAGACTCTGTAGGTGTGCGAGTCCTTTCCGTACCCAAGCATAAAACCTTCATGTGCTTTCGGTGCAAATTTAGAATTGTGATGAGGATCTCTAATCCAACATTTAGCACCGAAGACTTTGAAATAACTCACATTGGGTTTCTTGTCAGTGAGGAGTTCATATGCGGTCTTTTTGAAGAATTTGTGAAGATATACTCTGTTGATGATGTGGCATGCAGTGTCAATTGCCTCAATCCAGAAGTGACGAGGCGTCTTGTATTCGTCAAGCATAGTGCGATCCATCTCAACAAGAGTCCAGTTCTTGCGCTCCACGACGCCATTCTGCTGAGGAGTATAAGGAGCAGATAACTCATGAGTAATACGAAGTTCATCAAGATAATCATCAAGACTAGTGTTCTTGAACTCAGTTCCATTGTCACTTCTGATATGCTTGATCTTCACACCAAAGTTGGTTGAAGCCCTCGAGGAAAATCGTTTGCAGACTTCCTGCCCTTCACGGTTGTAAGTGACAATATGTACCCATGTGTATCGAGAGTAATCATCAACAATAACAAAGCCATATAGAGATGCTTCATTAGTCAATGCAGAATAGGGATTAGGACCAAAGAGATCCATGTGAATCAATTCAAATGGACGAGTGGTAGTCATGATAGTCTTCGCGGGATGCTTGGCCTTGGTCATCTTTCCAGCTTCACAGGCACTACACAGGTGATCCTTGAGGAATTTGACATCCTCGATGCCAATGACATTCTTTTTCTTCGCGAGAGTGTGCAAGTTCCTCATGCCAGCATGACCGAATCGACGATGCCATAGCCAGCCTTCTGAAGCTTTTGCAAGTAGACATGTGGCAGGTTGTGGTCCTGTAGAGAAATCAACAATATACAGATCTCCTCTCCTAAAGCCTTCGAAGACCTTGGAGTGGTCAGCTTCCATGATCACAACACAATGATACTTGCCAAAGATAACAACCATATCAAGATCACAAAGCATTGAGACTGACATGAGGTTGAATCCTAAGGACTCGACAAGCATGACTTTGTCCATGTGTCGATCCTTTGAGATGGCAACCTTACCTAGACCCAACACCTTGCTTTTGCCTTTGTCAGCGAAGGTGATATACTTCAGATGTGATGGAGATAAGGGAGCATCCATCAACAAATTCTTGTCACCAGTCATGTGATTTGTACATCCACTATCGAGGACCCACTCAGTGGCTTTGGGTTGATCATCCTGCAGATGAATTAGTGCAGCTTACGAACTCATATACTTCATCAGTGAAGAATATGACATCAAATTCATCAGATCGATTTCATCAAGCAAGAGAACAGGTAAAGCAGTATGAGGACGTGAGAAATTAAAATTCATTTCCTCATGATTAGCTTGCATCCTTTCAAGCATATTTTCAGGTCTCCAGCAAATTCTTCAGACGTTTAAGTTCGTCTGGAGACCTGACCCTGCAAAAGAGATTAGTTCTTTTTCTCCACCACCCACATCTGGAGGGGTGGCAAAGAGTTCATCATTCTGCGAGGTCCATAAGAGAAAGGTGGCATAGATGCCAATCCACTTCGTTTCACATAAGATGGGTTAGGGTAAGTGTCGTGGAATTGTCACGGCAGATGTCCTTAGTGTCAGGACTTAGTCGCGAGGCCAGCGCATCTATGTGGTAGCTTGAGAGGGGTTGATTGGGATGAGAGACGCAGGGCGGTTCAACGCACAAGACAAGGGTTTAGACAGCTTCGGGCCCCGGGAAACATCATCCGGTAATAGCCCTACATGTTGTTTGAGGCTAGGTCTCATTATGCTCATGAGAGAGTCGCCGGTAAGCCGGCTCTTTGTGTCTAGCCTTAGAGATTGTTTCTTGTTTCTTGTCCCTCTTTGGGGTGCCCTGCCCCTCCTTATATAAGTTAGAGGGGCGGGTTACATGTGGAGTCCTAGTAGGACTAGGACTAGTCTATCTTCTCTTACAAGTTAATTACAAGTCCGGGTCTTGTTTCCTTGTAAAGGAAATATTTTTCATCCCTTTCCTCTTAATCCGGCCCATCATAACATGGGCCGGCCTTCTGGGCTTTGAGCCTTGTTGTCCATCTGACCCGCCCGCCGGGTTACTAATGAGTCGCCAAGATCGGGCAGGTTATCTGTGAATTGCCAAGCTCCGGGCGGGTCACCAGTGAGTCGCCAATTCCGGCCGGGTCACACCGCGGGATATATCCCCGACATTAGCCCCCAGCTTAATTTGGATTTATCCATGTTAAACTAATCCTGTAAAATAAACACAAGAACAAACTTGATAGGTTGTGCTCCGGGTTAAATTTTGTAAGCCGGCACCTGATCATCTTTAAATCCTTGTCATTTCTTTCTTGATACATGCCCATGAACTCATAGAAAATCTCCTTTAGTAGATATGTTCAAACTTTGTGAATGAAAAAAATCCAGATACTTCTTTTGAGAAATCCGGGTCAATAGGCCAGCTTCAGAGTCAATTTGCTGGCATTGGTCTCTTGTAGAGAAATATTGTAAGAAACAATCCACTTGAATCGGCTTTCAATGCTCTGACTTGACAAAAATATTGGTCTTCAAATATTCAACTTATATTCATCCGGCTTAAAGATATAAAACTTGCCGGTTTATAAGTACCAAAATTTCCGGGTTATAAATAGATGATGCCAAGTCATAATTGTCGCCGACGCCGGTTTATGATTGTTAATGACGCCGGTTTACACACACAGGGTCATAATGATTGGTGACACCAGATCAATCTGGTTTTGCTCAAAACAGAGAAATTGAAGATATTTCTTTGATAATAATATAATACCTGTAGCCCCCAAGTCTTGAGCAGAACAAAGCGATGGCTTAAGACTTGCTTCGATATGAATACTGCCACTTTGAAGAAATCCATGTTGTTCATCCCAATCACTAGTAAAAACTGAATATTCCATATTATGTAGCCCCCAAGTGTCGGGTTGTCATGCTTGCAGCAACCTGGGACTTGTAATTGCCTGATTCTCAAAAACTTCAACCAGTGTAGCCCCCAAGGGCCGGGTCATTATGCAATAATGGGCAGGGACTTTATAAATATGATCATGTAAATTTGAACAGCAATGTGTAGCCCCCAAGGGCCGGCTTAGTAAGATAATACTGAGCTGGGACTTTTCATTGAAAATAATCATATGATGTAACCCTCACCATGGGGCTTGAACCCACGTCCACAAGGTTAAGAGCTTTGTGCTTTACCAACTAAACAGTGGATCCTTCAATATAATGGATTAAGACTTATGTACCTTGAATTGTTGACAGGAGCAATTGGTAGCCCCCAAGGGCCGGTTTATCATAATATGATGAGTCGGGTCTTCAACAAGGCCAATAAAAAGTAATCTTGCATTAGCCCCCAAGTGCCATGGTGCATGCTGGCAGTGACATGGGACTTGCACATTTGATGTAATCTCAATTTGAATAATGTAGCCCCCAAGTGCCGGGTTGTAAGCCTGCAGCGACTCGGGACTATTCCTTCCATTGTAGAATAAATCATATCCATTGATAAAATAATAGCCATTGCGCTGAAGCGACTTTGAAAACCTCAATCATAATATTAGTTTCTGATAACCATAATAAAAATCCAGCCATGTTGGCTATTAAAGATCTGACTAACCCGGTTTGAAAACCTCAATCATTCAAATCATAATGAAAATCCAGCCAAGTTTGGCTATTTAAAGATTCCAAATACCTTATCTGTTGACAAGTAAATCCGGAGTTTAAATACCCGGCGGCTCTTGGCTGATGGCGATTTATTACGCCTCCATTGTAAGCCGGAATTTTTACAACCCGGCGGCTTATAGCCTTTGAGAAAACCAAAAATTGATAACCCTTTTGAGACACCAATTTCAATCTTTGATGATGGGCTTGAACTTAATCATTTATGTAAGTCATAGCCCTGTAAATCCTGCACAGAGTTCAAACAACATATGCCCTGGCGACTTAACGTTAAAAGCCAGGGCGGGTAACCACCCAAATGTAGTCTTATCCTGCACACAAGTAGATCACAAGATCCCTTGGCGGTTTACCGCAGGGCGGGTCATAATATCTCACATATAACCACTGTGAAATTGAATTTGTACTGCCGGTTTACATGACCTGTGCAGTAAGGGTGATAACCCGATCCTTAGAAGCCAATGCTTCCACATAGATGATGATTGTCATAAGCTGGCGATTTATCATCGAAAATCAAGCCGGGTTAAATAGCAACCACTCATATACACTTCAGATATGAAAAAAGAGCTTCAAATAAAATCCAAAAATTGTTTGCAAAAAGAGACTTCGAAAAAATTTGAGGCTTCTGATTCGAATACGATCAGAAAACCATCCCAAAGGGGTTAAGCTAAGATTCGAATACGATCATATATCCCCCAGTGGCTTTGGCGTTGCCGATCAAGAGGGTACCGACAGCTATGTTCTCTTTGGTTCGAATACGACCTATGTTTGAACAGGAAGCCCCCAAATGACCTTGAGAGTTGTTTAACGACGCTGATTCGAATACGATCCACGTCGGTTCCCAAAGGGGGTTGAGCTATGGTTCAAATATGACCAAGAAACTCCCCAATGAGCTCGGCAGTGTGCCGATCAAAAGGGTATCGACAGCTATGTTCTCTTTGGTTCGAATACGACCTATGTTTGAACAGGAAGCCCCCTGGTGATCATGAGAATATTTAACGACTCTGATTCGAATACGATCAGGGTCACACCAAAAGGGTTAAGCTAAATTCAAATACGATCAGCTCCCAATGGTCATTAAAGCAGGGTACCTATATTTGAGTTGTGCTTTGTAACAGACTCTCTTTGGTCCCTTTAATTTTTACTGAGAACTCGAACTTTGCGAGAGATAACCTCTTTTTGAACTGGAAATTTGTAAACCGGATATTAAGAGCTTCAAAGCTTTATAAGATACAAATTTACCTTGAGCCGGACGATTGAACCGGATTTGAGAGCTTCAAAACTTTGCGGGAGAAAGATATCTCTTGAACCGGATTTTAAACCGGAATCTTTATTTGAACCGGCAATTTTCTGACGGCCTTTAAAGTTTCATCAATATGGTAGCAGCCTCCGGAACCGGGTTATCATTCCCTCCAACGACCCGGGGTTCCCGAGTCATGTCACTGTAGCCCCCGAGTCTCAAGATGACTCGAGGAGTTGGCTTGAGATTCTCCATATTTAACCGTGATATAAACTGGCATAACTTTTATATCATTGGTGTTGATAACACGATGTGTATCCACAGAAGGTTAAGGTGACTGCGGCGGGTTATAAATGATCCCGTATGAGCCGTGTCAGCAACTCGGCCAATGGTTCCTTCCAACTGGCTGTTTGAAGTATAACCAAACTGTAGTGACGGCGACTCGTGCACCTGCCCATTGAACCATCCAGTGCAGACGACGGCTGATAATATATGATAATTTGCCTCCAGTTTGTTGGAAGAAAAACCGGGCTTCCCAAGCAGTGACTTGCTCATATTCAATAATCCGCTCATGCAGACAGGTGCAGTCCTGGTGTGTCGATGTAGACCCGGCCGCAATAGACAGATGGAAAAGACGACTCGAGGCGTCAGAGGCAGCTCAAAAAGATGAACCGGCTGCGGCGCTGTAAACCGGCGCGAGCGAGTCAACCATGTTTGTTTTGACGTAGTGAACACATGTCCTGCATCAACAATAGTGCAGACCAAGGCAAAGATAAACTGCTCTTGGACAAAAATACTATGTGTTAAGAACAAACTTGGATGAATATCACCTGATTCGCCCGGGCAACAGATGAGCTGGCCACGGCACTGTAAGCCGGTGCGGACGGGCGAGTCAACCGCGGGGGGTGAATCGGCCGCAGGAGCAGACAGATGAATCGGCCGCGGCATTGTAAGCCGGTGCGGACGAGCAAAGTGTCCTCCTTGTTGTAAGCCGATGCGGACGCGTGAACCGGTCGCGAGGGCGGGCGGGTCGTTTGTGGTGCTGAAATGCGACACGGACGAGCGAGTCGGCCGGCGCGTTGATGTAATCCGGACCTTGACACACCAGTCCGTGAAGCCACGCGGTACCGCCGAACGTGCCTCCGTGGCATAACACCACTTTGTAACGGATAATTCTCCTGCATACAAAAATACCGTAGAGCAGAGTAGTTGTGCTCATAGTAATTAAAGTATACTAAGAAAATGCATAGGAGAAATAACACCTGATGTGTTCTAGGCTGGAAGTAATCCGCCATGAAGTTAATCACAGGTGAGTCAACCGCAGCACTGTAAACCGGTGCGGGCGGGAGAGTCGGCCGCGGCATTGTAAGCCGGTGCGGACGGGTGAGTCGGCCGCGAAAGCGGACGGGCGAGTCGTCCATGGCATTGTAAAGCGGCGCGCATGGTTGAGTCGGCTGGCGCGTTGATGTAGACTGGACCGCAGGGGCGACGGTTTGCGCCCACCTATTGAACAGTAAGCGGTCGCAGATGCCGTTGCATGATGATGCTATCGCACACTCCATGGATACGGCATTACACCATCTTTATGATGAATCATTGTCCTGCACATAAAAGTGTACATACCAAAGTGATTGTTTTTTGACAAAAACAATATGTGCTAACAAATAGGTTTAGATGGATATCACCTGATGTTTTGTGACTGAAAGAGGAGCAGAGGCCTGCCCGGCGACTCAGTAGAGGTCGCGGCGGCTTGTGGAGGCATATTGCAGCGGCTGAAACAGTCGGTGACATGTCGCGGGGCCGCAGCAGAAAATGGCACGAGGCTCGCTGGTCCACAGGTCAGCTCGTCACGGGGGCAGCCCAGAGGGAACCAACAGAGATGACCCGGTGTTTTGACGCGGCAGGCTGGCTCGCAGGCGTCGTCGGCTCGCCGTGCGTCCAGGTTCACGTGAGGATCCATAATAGCGGCCCGTGCGACGAATTTTGTCGAGAGATCCGTGCGACAAGTTTGGAGCTCATGGAAGCGACGGATCTGAGAATTCATCGGAAGCTGTAAACCGCAGTAGAAATTATACAGTCTGATGCGTACTGACGATCTATATTGCTCTTGAACCCACGTGAAGCCATGCCACTTTGGGACTTGTGCCTTCTGTTGTACGTAGTATAAGTGGCACTAATTGTTTTCCTGATTTCTTGGGGCCTGCGCTGATGGACTTGATGCACATCAAGTGTAGTACTACTTGGTGCATTGAACATTGGTTTTGTATTTTTGTGATGTTTGTTCAGGCGATGTGTGCAGCAGACTGGCCATGATGATTATTGTCGATGTAGTACCCGTCCTTCTTGTGGTCTACTTCGGATAACGGGATTTTAAATTGTTTCAGGCTCGATCTTTCCTGCACTGAATAAATTGCCTGGTGCTGCAGAGTCCGCCTCGGTCATGGACTCTTGGTGAATATCATCCGATGTCCAATGATCTCAGGAGACTGCAACCTCTTGTTCCTGTAGAGGGGCGTGGCAGCACTAGGAGCGGCCTTCATCAGGCTTGCTGCTGCTCTCGGTTTCCTTGATGCCCTCTACTGCGCTGCCATGGCCTTTATTTTTTTTATTGATGCAGTCATCTGTACCATCAATAGACTCTTGGTGAAGAATTTGCAGCAATAGAAACTTTTGAACTTTCAGGTGAAGAATTAGCAGATTCATGTTCAATGCACTTCCAACATGGAGGAATGAATTCTTCCTGAGAAGCGTTGATTTGTTGAGCAAGTAATGAATCACGCTCCTTCTGAAGATCTTCATAACTCACCCTTAGCTTCTCAAGATCTTGCTTTCTTTGAAGAAATTCATAAGAAAGCTTCTCATGATCAGATAAGAGAGTGTTATGATGACTCTGAAGATTGTCAAACTTGGACTGAAGTCTCTGAAGATTTTCAGTCAAAGTTTTAGTGCAATCCATTTCTTCACCCAACATAGCATCGCTCTTGTCTAGCATGTTTTGAACCTTTTCAAAAGCCTTTTGTTGTTTCACAGCAATTTTAGCAAGTTTAGAGTAGTTAGGCTTGAGGTTTTCATCAGATTCATCCCCACTTGATTCAGAGGAGGGATATTTGAGTACCTTGGCACCCTTTGCCATGAAGCAATAGGTGGGAGCATAGTCATCATCGTCGTCATCAGCCTTGTTGTGGAAGCCATTTTCCTCAAAGTTGAAGATGGACTTGTTGACAAACGCAGTAGCGAGGGCTAGACTAGCCACACCATATTCTGATTCCTCAAATGCCTCCTCTTCCTCATTTTCCTCAGGTTCAACCTCAGAGTCCATTTCTTTGTCAATGAATGCCTGATCCTTCTTGGAGCCGCTCTTCTTGTGAGATGAAGACTTCGAGGATTTTGATGATGAGGACTTTGAAGATTTCTTCTTCTTCTTTGCGTCATCAGAACTGTAATCCTTGCATTTCTTCTTCTTTGATTCCTTTTCCCACTGAGGACAATCTTGAATGTAGTGACCGGGTTTCTTGCATTTGTGGCACAGTCTCTTCTTGTAGTCACGGGATGAGGAATCAGATCTTATGTCACCACTTCTTGAGGATTTTCCAAAGCGACCATGTCGTGGAATTGTCACGGCAGATGTCCTAGTGTGAGGACTTAGTCGTGAGGCCAACGCATCTACGCGCTAGCTTGAAGGGGTTGATCGGAATCGAGAGATGCAACACGCAAGAAAAAGATTTAGACAGCTTCGGGCCCTGGGAAACATCATCCGGTAACAACCCTACATGCTGTTTGAGGCTAGGTCTCATTATCATCATGAGGGAGTCGCCGTAAGCCGGCTCTCCCAGTTATGTCTAGCCCTAAGGTTTTCCCCCCTCTTGGGGTGCCCTGCCCCTCCTTATATAAGTTGAAGGGGCGGGTTACATGTAGAGTCCAACTCGGATTAAGACTTAAACTATTCTGACTTCTCTTCATGGGCTTCTTAACGTCTCGGGCTTCATAACGTCTCGGGCCTACTAACCCCAGGCGACTCTGTCTGCCGGGTTATGACTCCTGCCGATTTATGATTGTCTGTCGGGTTATGACTCCTGCCGATTTATGATTGTCTGCCGGGTTATGACTCCTGCCGGTTTATGATTGCCTGCCGGGTTATGACTCCTCCGGTTTATGATCTCCTGCCGGCCTATCATCTGACTTAACACCTGCCGGGTTATCATCTGACTTAACATATCTGTCTTAACTGTCTGCCGGTTTACCAAGTCCCAGCCGGGTTATAACTCTGGCCGGGTCATACCACGGGGTATATCCCCGACATTAGCCCCCAGTTTAATTTCGATTTATCCATGTTAAACTGATCCTGATCATCCTTAAGTCCTTGTCATTTCCTTCTTCTAGGAAATCCGGGTCAATAGGCCATCTTCATGATCAATTTGCTGACATTGGTTTGTCACAGAAAAATATTATGAAGAATAATTCATTTGACTCAGTTCCCAATGCTTAACAAAAATATTGGTCCTTGAAATACTCATCAGATCTTCAGCCGGTTTAAGGATATAGAACCCGCCGGTTTATCATTGTGAAAATTTCCGGTTTATAAATATTGATGGCACCGGGTCATAACTGTTTGTTAACATTAGTTTTGAAAATATACCTCTTATATGCCTATCACTTGTAGCCCCCAAGTCTTAAGAAGGTAACGTAGTAACAGCTTAAGAATTGCTCCAATATGAACGTCACAAGCTTGAAGAAATCCAGGTTGTTCATCTCAATCACTAGTCAGAACTGAGTATTCCACATATGTAGCCCCCAAGTGCCGGGTTGTTATGCTTGCAGCAACCTGGGACTTGAAATTGCCTTATGCTCATAAAAACTTCAACCAGTGTGCCCCCAAGGGCCGGGTCATTATGCAAATAATGAGCAGGGACTTTGAAAATATGATCATGTAGACTTTAACAGCAACGTGTAGCCTCCAAGGGCCGGCATAGTAAGATAATACTGAGCTGGGACTTTATATATACTTCCTTGAAAATAACATCATATGATGTAACTCCCATCATGGGGCTTGAACCCACGTCCACAAGGTTAAGAGCTTTGTGCTTTACCAACTAAGCAGTGGATCCTTCAATAAAATGGATTAAGACTTGTGTACCTTGAATTGTTGACAAGAGCAATTGGTAGCCCCCAAGGGCCGGCTCATTACAATGTGATGAGTCGGGTCTTCAATAAGGTGAGCAAAAAATGACTTTGCATTAGCCCCCAAGTGTCATGGTGCATGCTTGCAGCGACATGAGACTTGCATATTTGATGTAATCTCAACTTGAATAATGTAGCCCCCAAGTGCCGGGTCGTGAGCCTGCAGCGACTCGGGACTATTCCTTTGTAGAATAAATCATACCCATTGATAAAATAATATCCATTGCGCTAAAGCGACTTTGAAAAACTCAATCATAAAATTGGTTATTGATAACCATAATAAAAATCCAGCCATGTTGGCTATTTGAATAATATAACCCAATGATTTATAAGCGCATGATCCCAATGGCACAATCCAAATATATACTGGCAACTTATAATCAAAACCAGGCCGGGTTAATAAATACCGGTTTATTTTATACTGGTGACTTATAATCAAAAACCAGGCCGGGTCAATAAACACCGGATTATAACTGATCATGTACTGACAACTTGCAGTTGAAAGCCAAGCCGGGTCAATAAACGCCGGTTTATCATAAGATATTATAAACCTCATCAAAGGAGAAAAAACTTGGCAAATAAAAGCATAAAAAGAACATGCGAGGCTTTTCATGGGCTGCCAGGCCCAAAATTGAGGCTTTTCATGGGCTGCCAGGCCACTGAGTTAAACCATTTTACAAAGCCTTTTAAGATGGACCTCACATTAACCAATCATCGTTTTAACTTTGACAAGTTCAGGGTCTATGAGATTGACTTGTCAAACGTTCGGCGGGTCATACCAGGATTACCTGGACGGAGTGGCTTACTTAAAGAGGCAGGATAACCCGGGGTTTTAGGTGAATACACCTGGCTTCCAAGCCTGGCTTGATAGCCTATTACAAGGGTGTAGACTCTTTGTTCTTTGAGAAGCAAAGAGCCCCCAACCAATATTTTGAGTTGGGCTTAGTGGGTGCCTATGTTTGAGTTGTGCTTTTGCAACACTCTCTTTGGCCCCTAAGTGATTTCCCTGGTGGCCTTACGCCGATCAAGAGGTGTAGCTATGGTTCAAATACGACCAAGCCCCCAAGTGATTATTGTGAGTTGTGCTCAAGGGGCACCTATGTTTGAGCTGTGCTTTTGCAACAGACTCTCTTTGGTCCCTTTAATTTTCCCGAGAACTCGAACTTGCGAGAGATTAATCTTTTGAACCGGAAATTCTTAAACCGGATATTGAGAGCTTCAAAGCTTTGTGGGAGACAGCTTTCCCTTGAGCTGGATTTTAAACCGGAATCCTTCTTTTTAAGCCGGAAATTTTCTAACGGCCTTTAAATTTGCACCAATATGGCGGTTTAGGGTCCTGCATTAGATAACTTTGCAAGCCGGAGTAATTGCTCTTTTAAAGAAAGCAATATATAATATAAAAATATACTGGATGGATTTCACCTGATATGTTAGGCCAGAAAATATCCTCCGCGGAGTTGATCATAACCACGGTGAAGCTGAAATCAATCATGGCCGAGTCGGCCGCGGCAGCAAGGCAGATGAGCCGGTCGCGGCAATGTAAACCGGCGTGGACGGGTGAAGCAATCGCAAGCACGGGCGACAAGTCAGTCGTGTGTGTTGATGTAGCCGAGGTCGCGATTTGCGCACGTATCCGTCGAGCAGCACGATACGGACAAGCGCTAGCACAAAAAATAATTTGGCGCACGCCCCTTATGACACCTTTGTAATGAATAATGATCTTTCATTGGATGGATATACAACAAAATGTCTGATGTGGCCCTTGCACTGCTGCTCCTTTTCCTTACATGACCCCGAACTAGTGGCAGTACTTGTATTTGTAGTAGTTTATACTACTAATGCATGAATCAGACTAACCCTTTGACTTTTCCAATCTCCAGCGAGAAGAATTTGCTTTTGCCATCGCAACTCCACAGCAAAAAAGGCCTGCAGGGGCGCGGCGTAGAACATCAGGTAGCCGTCTCAAGCGGCTCAGATGGCAGCAGAAGCGGGGGGTGGCCCGGAGCAGAGGTGAACCAGCCACGGGCATGGAGCAGGGCGGTTCACCACGTGCGGCGGCGCTCGACGCGTGGAAACCCGGAGGCACAGGGCGGCTCTCCGGCAGTGGCTCGACGCGGGGCGGTTTGGTGCGGCTCAACGCCTACTCCGGCAGTGAAGCGGAGGAGACCCAGCGGCACCTTAGGATTCAGGCGGGTCGACACCGTGGCGGCCGAGCGCGTGGTGGCGTAGAGCGGTGGGTTGAGGCGAGCGCGGCGACCGGCTTCGAAACGAGCGGTGGCTCCAGGCGACTTGCGGTGGCGGACCGACCCACAGGCGGGGCAGGTCCGTGGTGACCCGGCAGCTGCTCGAGCAGAGGTGAACCGGCGACGACGATTCGTGGAGGAGCGCGGCTGAAGTGGCTCAAGGTGCACAGCGACCGGTGGCTCTTGAATCTTGATTCGGGGCTTGAGGCGAGCGACGCAGCAACCCGGCAGATTTTGGACGCGCCTGCGACCACAGCAGCAGAGGCGGGTTGACCCGGGATGAGGCCAAGGCGATGGTAAAAACCACGGCGGCGGTCGAAGTGAAAGACAACATCTTGACGCCGCGTCGCGACAGAACGTGTCGAGGGGGCACAGGCAAGGCGAAGGCGACGGACACTCGGAGCGGTGCTCGGAGGTGGCGACTTGGAGCTGCGGTAGAGGCGGTCAGTGACTTGGATGCGGCCGCGATAGAGGTGAGCCGATGGAGGCAAACATCTCGAAGGCGGTCGGCGGAGGTGACTTGAAGGCTGCGGAGGCAACTCATAATCGGGGCGACACCGGCGGTCCTCTGTGGTCCGGAGGCGAGGCACGGCGGCTCAACACTTAACACCACGGCGGAAGTGATTCGAGGTCGGGTCAACTTGGCCCGGATGAGGCGACTCCGATGCAGAGGTGTGGTCAGGCGATTTGAGGCGCTGGACCGTAACACATCGTGCGCGAGCCCCGCGGCAGCAACCTGGAAAACGACCGGCGGTTTGGTGACGGTGACTTAGCGCAAAGCCGCGGGGGCAAAGCGGAACGGGCAGTGACTCGGATCGGAGGCCCACGGGCGTGCAGACGACGGTTTCGCAAGTCTGCGAGTACGGTGGCCCACAGCGGCGGCTCGGAGAGAGGTTGTTGCAGCGCTTTAACCCGTGGCGGTTCACTAGCAAGGGCGGCTATGGCCGAGTTACACGGAGGCGGCGCGGCGATTTTTGACGGAGTGAGGCCATAGCGATGGTGACGGCCGCTGGCGGTTCAAGGACGAGGTGGGCGATTCGAAGCCAGGATGGCGGCTCAAGGCGTCATTGCCGTGACAGTGGAGAGGCGCCGGCGATGCAGCGGTTGAAGCTGGCGCTTTGGAAGTGTCAGACGGCTCGTCACCGCGGGCACGAACTCACGCGGTGGGGGAGTAGGACATAGCGACTCGAGGCGCGGCCATGACTGGTCGGGGTCGTGGTCTAGGGGCAAGGCGCACCGGCGGTTTGACAGAAGGTGGCACGGCGGAGGTGACTTTGGCGCGACGGGCGGCTCGTCGGAGTAGCGGCGTAGTAAAGCAGCAAACCAGCGGAGCATGACAGAACCAAACCGGAGTGGTAATCCGGCGCCGAGATACCTGGGCGAGTCGAAGATGAAGCGGCGCTGGCGACTTATAGCAACGGGGTGACTCATACAGGGCTTCCTCGTCGTAGGGACAGAAACGCTCAGGCAGTATCGTGATGGCGTTCGTAGGCGCGAGGAACTGCGGCGGCGCAGGCGAGCTGAGGCAGCCAAAGACCGAGGCCGCAGAGGTGACTCGATGATTTTGACACGGCTTGACACGCGGTCCATGCGGGGCGGCTCTCCAGCGGTGACTCGGACAGCTGTAGGGGCAGGGGCAGCCGCAGTTGGAGAAGAGCGACCCGCCATGAGAGAGGGGGCAGGCCGATCCAGCCTTGGAAGTGGCGATTTAACACACGATGCAGTGCGGAACAGCAACAGCTCCAGGAGGCAAGGTGTGTCGGCGACTCGCGGCCGAAGCAGAGCCGGCTCAACGCGCGAGCGGGTCAAAGCAGAACGGTCTCAAGGTAGTAGATCCACGGGGTTTCTGATAGTTTGACCATAGTCTTCGCATGGACAAACGATAACCGGTCTGTGATTGCTTCCTCGGCGACTTGTGGTGTTCTGGTTAATCTTGGCGATTCAAGGCAATGGTACGAATTAGAACCCTAATTTCCACCAATCATAAATCTGAGCCGATGAACTTGATGCTGCTGCAGATCTTTCCAATTGGTTTTTCTTTATCGGGAAAATTGTGAACTCCTCAATCCCTTGAAGAGATCCCTTCAAGAACTCAACACCACCATGCGCAAGCCCCACGGTGGGCGCCAACTGTCGTGGAATTGTCACGGCAGATGTCCTAGTGTGAGGACTTAGTCGTGAGGCCAACGCATCTACGCGGTAGCTTGAAGGGGTTGATCGGAATCGAGAGACGCAACACGCAAGACAAAAATTTAGACAGCTTCGGGCCCCGGGAAATATCATCCGGTAACAACCCTACATGCTGTTTGAGGCTAGGTCTCATTATCATCATGAGGGAGTCGCCGTAAGCCGGCTCTCCCAGTTATGTCTAGCCCTAAGGTTATTCTCCCCCCTCTTGGGGTGCCCTGCCCCTCCTTATATAAGTTGAAGGGGCGGGTTACATGTAGAGTCCAACTCGGATTAAGACTTAAACTATTCTGACTTCTCTTCATGGGCTTCTTAACGTCTTGGGCTTCATAACGTCTCGAGCTTCATAACGTCTCGGGTTTACTAACCCCAGGCGACTCTATCTGCCGGGTTATGACTCCTGCCGGTTTATGATTGTCTGCCAGGTTATGACTCCTGCCGATTTATGATTGTCTGCCGGGTTATGACTCCTGTCGGTTTATGATTGCCTGCCGGGTTATGACTCCTGCCGGTTTATGATCTCCTGTCGGGCTATCATCTGACTTAAGACCTGCCGGGTTATCATCTGACTTAACACCTGCCGGGTTATCATCTGACTTAACATATCTGTCTTAACTGTCTGCCGGTTTACCAAGTCCCAGCCGGGTTATAACTCTGGCCGGGTCATACAGCGGGGTATATCCCCGACAGACCACGTCTTGAGAACTTCTAGAATTTCCTCACGAGCATTGCTAGCTCCTGGCTCAGTTCTTTAGGATCACTAAGGCTGCTACCAGAATCTTCACCTTCAGATTCCGACACTGCCTTGGCCTTCAGAGCACGTGATCTTCCATAGCTTGGTCCATAGGGATCTCTCTTCTCAGCAAACTGGAACTCGTGAGTGTTTAGCCTCTCGAGGATATCAGCGGGATCAAGTGACTTGTAGTCTCCAAGTTCTTGTATCATCAGTGTAAGAGTGTCAAATGAGGAATCAAGCGATCTCAGCAATTTCTTCACCACCTCACGGTCGGTGATGTCAGTGGCACCAAGTGCTTGAAGCTCATTTGAGATGTCAGTGAACCGATCGAAGGTTTGTTGAACATTTTCATTGTCGAGTCTTTTGAAGCGGTCGAAGAGATTGCGAAGAACGTCAACTCGAGAGTCATGCTATGTTGAGACTCTTTCATTGACCTTGGACAGCCTATCCTAGATAAGCTTTGCTGTCTCCAAAGCACTCACTCTGCCATACTGCCCTTTGCTCAGATGGCCACATATGATGTTCTTTGCTTGAGAGTCGAGTTGCTTGAATCTCTTCACGTCAGCAGCGTTGATGGTAGGAGACAGAGGGAACATCATTTTCCACAACGTACCAGAGATTGTTGTCAATTGCCTCAAGATGCATTCGCATCTTATTCTTCCAGTAGGGATAGTCCATCCCATCGAAGGTAGGACACCCAACAGAGACCTTGATCATACCTGCGGTCGACATAACTAAAACTCCAGGCGGTTAAACCAAAATCACATAGAACAAGGGAGTACCTTGCTCTGATACCAATTGAAAGTGTGTTAAGTCGACTAGAGGGGGGTGAATAGGCGATTTTTATGAATTCTTCACTGAGGAATTTCAGGGTGAGGAAATTCCTAAGCAAACAACTACTAGGGATGGCAATGGGTAGGGTATGGGCGGGTACAACCTCCTTCTACCCAAACCCATACCCATAGAATCTTTCTATACCCACCCACTTCAATACCCATGGGCATAAATTGATACCCATGCCCATACCCATCGGGTATCCTGTACCCAATGGGTATCCATTGGGTACCATATATAGCATTTAAATTTTGATTTTTTTAGAGAAATGAGTCTGAAATTCAAGTGATATGGGCGGTCATTATGGCACCAACATTGTCTCCTCCGATGGGTGGCTTCTTGGAGGCATCAAGGGATTATGAGCAGCGCTTGGTGGAAGCACAACGTCGTGGGAATGAGCAGCTGGAATTGGGGTCACTGGATCGAGAGTTTAGAGGAGTCCGATGGCAATGAGACAAGATTTCATTGTTTCAAGTTACATAGGACGTCAGAGGAGTGTCGAGCAGGCGATTGCAGGCCTATGACCTATGGCTGGTTTAGAGAATACAAGATTTAGGGTTGGGCCATAGGAGTTAGATGCTTACCCCACATGTCATAGGAATAATTTGGATTTATTAATTTCTTTTGGGTATCCATTGGGTTACCCATGGGCGCAATTCAATACCCATGCCCTACCCATAGATTTTGCGGGTATGGATACCCATTACCCGTGGGTACAATATCTTTCCAAGTCATGCCCATGCCCATTGTTTTCGGGTAGGGTACTCACGGGTACCCATACCGATGGGCAAAACTGCCATCCCTAAGAACTACTAGCAGCGGAATAAGTACTCAGATGCAAGCATAACAGAACAGAAGCACAGTCATCATGATGAAATGAAAACAAGCACAGAGTACAGAAAGCGTAAACACAAGATAAGCAGGCTGAAGACAAACTGACTGAAGAAATTGTTGGAAATATGCCCTAGAGGCAATAATAAATTGGTTATTATTATATTTCCTTGTTCATGATAATCGTTTATTATCCATGCTAGAATTGTATTGATAGGAAACTCAGATACAAGTGTGGATACATAGACAACACCATGTCCCTAGTAAGCCTCTAGTTGACTAGCTCGTTGATCAATAGATGGTTACGGTTTCCTGACCATGGACATTGGATGTCGTTGATAACGGGATCACATCATTAGGAGAATGATGTGATGGACAAGACCCAATCCTAAGCCTAGCACAAGATCGTGTAGTTCGTTTGCTAAGAGCTTTTCTAATGTCAAGTATCATTTCCTTAGACCATGAGATTGTGCAACTCCCGGATACCGTAGGAATGCTTTGGGTGTACCAAACGTCACAACGTAACTGGGTGGCTATAAAGGTGCACTACAGGTATCTCCGAAAGTGTCTGTTGGGTTGGCACGAATCGAGACTGGGATTTGTCACTCCGTGTAAACGGAGAGGTATCTCTGGGCCCACTCGGTAGGACATCATCATAATGTGCACAATGTGACCAAGGAGTTGATCACAGGATGATGTGTTACGGAACGAGTAAAGAGACTTGCCGGTAACGAGATTGAACAAGGTATCGGGACACCGACGATCGAATCTCGGGCAAGTAACATACCGATAGACAAAGGGAATTGAATACGGGATTGATTGAATCCTCAACATCGTGGTTCATCCGATGAGATCATCGTGGAACATGTGGGAGCCAACATGGGTATCCAGATCCCGCTGTTGGTTATTGGCCGGAGAACGTCTCGGTCATGTCTGCATGGTTCCCGAACCCGTAGGGTCTACACACTTAAGGTTCGGTGATGCTAGGGTTATAGAGATATTAGTATGCGGTAACCCGAAAGTTGTTCGGAGTCCCGGATGAGATCCCGGACGTCACGAGGAGTTCCGGAATGGTCCGGAGGTAAAGATTTATATATGGGAAGTCTTATTTTGGTCGCCGGAAAAGTTTCGCACTTTATCGGTATTGTACCTGGAGTGCCGAAAGGGGTCCGGGGGTCCACCAAGGTGGTCCACCAGCCCCGGGGGGCCACATGGGCTGTAGGGGGTGCGCCTTGGCCTATATGGGCCAAGGGCACCAGCCCCAAGAGGCCCATGCGCCAAGAGATAAGAAAAAGGGAGAGTCCTAAAGGGGGAAGGCACCTCCGAGGTGCCTTTGGGAGGAAGGACTCCTCCCTGGCCGCAGCCTTCCTTGGAGGAAGGGCCAAGGCTGCGCCCCCCCTCTCCCTTGGCCCTATATATAGTGGGGGGGAGGGAGGGCAGCAAAATCTAAGCCCTGGCGCCTCCCTCTCCCTCCCATGACACCTCTTCCTCCCCGCTTGCGCTTGGCGAAGCCCTGCCGGGATCCCGCTACTTCCACCACCACGCCATCGTGCTGCTGGATCTCCATCAACCTCTCCTCCCCCCTTTCTGGATCAAGAAGGAGGAGACGTCGCTGCTCCGTACATGTGTTGAACGCGGAGGTGCCGTCCGTTCGGCGCTAGGATCATCGGTGATTTGGATCACGACGAGTACGACTCCATCAACCCCGTTCTCTTGAACGCTTCCGCTCGCGATCTACAAGGGTATGTAGATGCACTCCTTCCCTCTCGTTGCTAGTAAACTCCATAGATTGATCTTGGTGATGCGTAGAAAATTTTGAATTTCTGCTACGTTCCCCAACAGAAATTGAACTGGAGAAATTGAGAAAGTCTTCAGTCAAAGTCTTCAAACAGTAAAGATCTAGTACACAACACAGTAATGAGGAAATGAAAGGGTTGAGGAAATAGAACCAGTTAGCTCGGTGAAGACAATGAATTTGGTAGACCAGTTCCAACTGCTGTGACAGTTGTACGTCTGGTTGGAGTGGCTAGGTATTTAAACCTGAGGACACACAGTCCCGGACACACAGTCCTCACCGTATTCTCCTTGAGCTAAGGTCACACAGACCTCGCCCAATCACTCATGGTAAGTCTTCAGGTGACTTCCAAACCTTCACAAACTCAGTCACTCGGCGATCCACAATTTCCTCTTGGATGCTCTAGACCATGACGCCTAACCGTCTGGAAGATGCACAGTTTTAAAAGGTAACAAGCGTCGGATCCACACAGGAACAATCTCTTCAGTGATGCTCAATCACTTTGGGTTTGTAGGTGTTTGGGTTTGGGTTTTCCTCACTTGATGATTTTCACTCAAAGTCCTCGGAGGATGGGATGCTCTCAATGACAAGTGTTAGTTTATCGCGGAGCAGCCAACCAGCTAGTGGTTGTAGGGGGGCGGCTATTTATAGCCTAGGGAGCAGCCCGACATGATAAGACATAAATGCCCTTCAATGATATGACCGTTAGGTGGATAAGATATTTTGGGACAGCTGGCGCGAGGCACAACAACGGTCAGAAATTTGACTATCAAATTCCTCAGGGCTATCACGTTCCTCACTTGTAGGCAATCCGCACTGGCGAATTCCTAACTCCTTAGTCAGAACAAATTCCTCAGAGACCAAAAGATCTTCGTCTCTGTCACTGAAGAAATTGACTGAACTATATGAGATTTCCAATGGCTTTACTCAAAGGGATTGGTAGGTGTAGGATTTTGAGTTAAGCATCACTTGGAAACTTTTCCTTAGTTTTTCCTCGACCCCCTTTAACAGTACGGTGTTTCCTATGACTCAAGAAAGAGAAAAGGAAACTACAAAAACAAAAGTCTTCACACTTCAAATTCCTTGCACGAATATCAAGTCTTTAAGGTCACACCAATTTCTTCACTCAAAGTCTTCAGAAAGCCAAAGTCTTCAGTTGAAGACATTCATTTTTAGGGGTCGACTTTCTCTGTAAATATCAAACTCCTCATAGACTTATAGACATGTGTACACTCATAAATGCAATAGTCTCTTAACCTATAAGTCTTCAATACACCAAAATCACTAAGGGGCACTAGATACACTTACATGGTGGATTCAACCCCCTCCCCCAAGGCAATGTTGGCATGATGCGTTATTAGTCAACCACACATAGCCAGAGGATCACTATGAAGGAAGAGACCTTAGTTTTCTTTTTGACTTTGGTTCTGACGGGACTTTCTACATCCTTTTCCGCTGACAATTTTCATGGTATCTATGGAATTGTGGTTTATAGATTGAGCCGAGAGAGTACTCCCTGGAAGGGGTCTAGAGGTAAATAACCGAAGCACACCTTTGGCGGTCAAGGAGGATCTCTTTCAATGTTAACACAAGTGAATGGACCGGTTGATCCGTGTAGACATGTTGATTCTTGCAACCAACTTAATTCAATTTCTATAGAAAAGCTATTTGCTACTCCTCCGTAACTTTGGTGACACGATACCTAAGAGCTCAGGGTAACTTTGCTAACCTCCGAGCCACCGAAGAGCTCACGGTAACTCTGGCGAAAGGCCTCCTTCTCCGATCAGCTGTCATGCCGAAATAAGGCCTTGTTTCCATCTCCGAGGGTTACCATCATCATCGAAAGCATGAAGAAATAGATTATCAAGATCAGAGCAAGGGAGCTTGGATCTCGTCCACGGCCTTTCATGATCCGACCATTTGCAGCAAAAGCCCATAAAAGCCGGAGGGCACCACCGAGCCGCGTCGAGGTCGGTGATGCCTAAACCGCAAGGGATTGGGGACGGCGGTAGACTGTCTCCCAATCCATGAGAGAGTGACGTTGGTCACCTTTCCAGATGGAACCATGGTTTTATAAGTATAGGTTGTGTTTTTCTATATCGTGTGGTATTTTTTAGGAAGATATGGTGTGATATTTTTTTTCAAGAGTACGCCATAGGCGTACCGTATTTTTATAGAAGAGAGAAACAATTTTTACAAGAATCGTGACGGATGCGAACATCGTCACGATTACACCAACTCCAACGGAGGAAGAAAAAAGCCTACTCTCTCACAAATCTAGCTAAAGCCACAACTCCTACTCCAGCAAGTTTCCATAACTTGATATCCTCAAAGATTCGATGCACTAGATTAGTCGGCGTTCTAATCTGGTCGACCCGATTGAACACCCTCGCGTTTCTTTGCTTCCAAAGTTGCCAAGCTGTCGCAATGATGAAGGAGTCGAGACCTCGCTTATCCAGCCCCTGTAAAGTGACCCGTGCCCTACCCCACCGTTCCATGAAGGAGTCCTCATGGCTCGGGATGTGTAAATTGACTTGCAAGTACTCGAAACATCCGTGCCACACTTGCCTCGCAAAGACACGTTGTGCCAAGATATGATCCACGTTATTATCCTCTTGGCAGCACGTGTAGCACGCCGAAAGAGCGTCCTGCAAACCGTGCCGCGCCCGCCGGGTGTGATATTTTGACACAAAGACTTGTTCTCTCTTCTACTTAGAGCATTACTAGTAGAACCCTCAAATCCTTAAAGCAGTTTTAAGGGTTGAGAAGTGCCACTTTTTGACACTTTTAAGGGTTGAAAAACAGGGGCAAATACTAGAACCCTTAAACCCAACCCTTAAACTGCTTTAAGGATTAGATTTGAGGGTTCTAGTCTTTGCCTCGACCCCAACCTTTAAATCTATCATTTGACATCTCATAATTTATGACAACAAGAACACAATCAACTTCCAAACAAACTACCAAATGACAATCATTGATGCATGGTTTAATAGTTTACATCACAAAATCATCATCTTCCTCCTCTCATCGGCACCATCACCAAAAAGTTGCACCTCGGCGCCATCTCCTAGACCACAAGCGGGCTCCATCAAGCATCTCCATCGGCACCGGTGGAGTCGTACACACCGCCATCACCACAACTACTCATCGGAGTGTCACCTCGAAAAGTAGAGGACGCAACACGGAACATCCTCTTCCTCTCTGCGATGTCCTCCTTGGTGTCCTTCCACCATTGCAATTGGTCTTGATCCATGTCCTTCTTGGACATCATAATGTGCTCTTTCTCTTCCACCATGAGTTCTTTCCATACCTTTGCCTCTTTGAGCTTGATCATCCTCTCCTCCAACTCGGCCTTGCGCTTTGCTTCTTCACGCTTTGCTTCAACTTGTGCAAGCTTGACCTCTTTCTTCTTCTCGGTGATAAGAAGCTTCGTCTCCAATGTCTTCGTTGTCAATTCCTCTCTTGCCTTCATCATGTGGTCCATCTTCTCCCTTAGGCTTGACGCCTCTTCTTCCATCTTCACCCTTAGCTTGCCCTTCTTGGTTCCCTCGGGCTTGCCCAAGTTCCTCTCCTCCTCATCTTCACTATCATCCATCCTTAGCATTGCCGACTTCTTGGGTGCGGTCTCTTGATCCCTCAACTTCCACTTGTCAAAGGTTTGAAGAATTGACCAAACATGCTTAAATGGGAATGGCTTGCCCTTGGAAGCGGCCATCTCCTTGTACCTCATGCCGGCAATTGTCTCCTATCAACCACACATAAATCACATAAGAACCCACCAATAGCATAGTGCACACACATAATCAAAATAGTGAAGAAATATGTACTCACATAGTCGCTCTCCACGGTTCCACTAGGTGGTGCATCCCTCACTTGGTCCATGGCCGCACTCCAACGAGCACAAGCGGGCTTGATCAACTCCCACCGGCCTTGAAGCGACCGGAAAGTGCGATGGATGAACCCACTATTCTTCGGCTTGATCCTACAATAGACGTCCTCGATCCTTTGCCAATACCGTTTACCGGTTTGATCGGTGCCGGTGGTTGCATCCATTCCCACAGCTGCCCAAGCACGAACCAAGAGGACATCTTCCGGCTCGGTGTAGTTTGTCGACCGCGCGTGTGGGCGGGAAGCGGCGGTGAATGCCTCCTCCCCTATCTCGGCCACCTCCTCCTCGTCATCCCCTTCATCCTCCTCATCTTCCTCCTTTTCCTCCAAGTTGTCACCAACCCTAAAGGGGTCTAGGGGCGGAGCTTCGAGGTCCACCTCCGCGTTTTGGAGGAGGTCCATGAACGAGGATGGGGTTGCCATTTCCTCGAACACCTCGTGCGCGGCGGGAGGAGGTTCGGCGACGGCGGCGGGCGGGGCCGCGGGCTTGTTCCGCTGCGCGGGCTTCTTCCGCGGCTTGGTCATGGCCGGGGACGAGCCGGCGACCTTGGAGGCCGCCCCTCGCGGCCCATGAGAGGCCGCCTTCGGCCGGCTCTTCTTGGTGGCCGGGGCGGGTGACAGTGGCCGGGGCGGGAGCCGGGGAGGCGGCAGGAGGAGGTGCGAGGCCCGCCCGCCGCCGCTTGGCCCCGACGTGGGTCGCCGCCACCACGTCGGCCACGGTCGGGTGGGCGGGGCGGGGGCGGGGGTGGGGGCGGGCGAGGCGGGCGGGACGGGCGGGGGCGCGGCGGCGGCGGGGCCCTCCATGGCCGGCGCGGCAGGAGGCGGCGGGAGGCGGCGGGAGGAGGAGGCAGTTGGCTCCCGCGCGAGAGAGGAGGAGAAGTGCGGGTTGGGGGGAGATTTTTCTCTCAACCCCTACTTCTTCAGGTTGCAAAGTGGTTTGAGGGTTGGACCTCTAAATTTTTTTACGGGTTTGAGGGTTTAGAGGTTCTAGTCTACGGCGTTTTTTTGACGAAAACTGTAAAAAAACGGTTATTTTTAGGGGTTCGAGGGTTTGAGGGCTCTACGCTCTTAGTATCTATCTATTGTCGACCGCAAACAAGTCATTGTCCGTGGTTAAAAAGGGCCGCCCTGGGGTCTCCATCGTCTGGCCTGGCTCACATAGCGTGGCGGTAGGTGCACGAGACCCGCCGCACCGGTACCGGCTTCCACACAAATACTACGGGCCTTCTCCTCGTGTCCACTCTTCTTCTCCCCTCCCCTGCCCCCTCTCGCCCCTTCTGGTGTTCTCCCCTCCCGGCCTCATCCGCCCTTCTCTTCTCCCCCCGTCGCGGTTTGCCCCGCCGGCGGCGACGCGGACCTGCTGGTGCTGGATCGGCTTCTTCTCTTTGCGGGTAAGGAACCCTATCCTATCCTATCCTATACCGATTGGGTTATCTGGGTGGATTCCCTTCTTCCTTTTGCTGTGTGGCGGCCGGCGACCCAAGCCTGAATCCCCGTCGAGGTAGTTGCCGATTCGTCTGTCTGCTGTGTGGTAGACTGGTTGGTGCTCTTGCCGATTTGTCTGGTCTGGCTAGCTCAGCTGCTTCTTCAGCGCGCGAGACCGATCTGAGGCGGCCCGGTAGCGCGGCCGCAGTGTATGAATTCGTCTAGATTTGTTTGTTCTATACTAACGAGAGTTGGAGTATTAGAGTTCAGAGCAACAAGAATAGCTCGAAATTATATACTCTCCTGAGTCCAGTGTGCTGCCGACTTCTGTATGCTAATGTTTGGAATTTTGGACATGGCACCTGCTGGTCACTACTTTTCTCTTTGCCATGAAAGAATACTTGCAATTGCTCACAACATTTGTCCCAACCAACTAGACTGATATGTGCGTTCATACAGAAATTGCATTGTATATATAATTTTCTCTCCGGTGCAGCAAGATGACCATTCTGACGCCATTTGCAGGATTTATGTGCCAAGCTGCGTACTGTTCTGTTTTATTCCTCGGACCAAACTTGTTGAGCTGATTCCAGCAAGGAGGAATCTGCAAAGCAGCTTGGTGTTAAGCTTGCATCTTCCCTAAACAGCTCTAGATTAAATGGGAGAAGGTAACTGCTTTTCCAACCTTGTATCTGTCTTTTGAGTTGAACTTAAGTTTTCCTTTGCCGTTAGATCGCTTACGTTATGCAGGATCTTTTGAGTTCAAATTAAGATTTCCTTTGCCGCTAGATCGCTTACGTTATGCAGGAGAACAGAACCCTTAGTCTGTCATTCTAAAAGACAGTAATATCTATTACATGATGTTGACATACCGGTATTTAGCTTGATCATACCGGTCTTTAGCATAATAGTGTATAAACATCAGCGAGATATAACCTAATTATGATTCAGAGTTTACAGTTTTCCCTTGTTTATTAGGGCTTTAGCTTGATCATGATGTGCATTATTTGAGTTTTGTTTATACGGTTACTTCTTAATCTGAATCACACTTGGCATTGCACAGCAAGCTCGGATGATCTTTGCCATTGTCAAGGGTGTCTTGGCAAGTACACCCTACTCAGAGATGAAGAGAACCCACAGCTCGCAAAGTTTGAGAGACGCCTTCCTTGCTTTGGTTGTGGAATAGGATGGTCCTCGTAAGAATCCCTTACCATCCACGCAAACTTCAGTTCAGTTTTCAAATTCTGCATCTGGCAAATCAAACATGTTTCGGTTGCAGATTTCTTTTAGGTTTCTTGTGTCCATTGCTTTGGTACTATGCAACGACTCTTTACTGCTGCAAGTACTACAATAGGGATCCCCGAGAGCGCCCGGGTCTTGCTGCCTCTGCTATTGCGGTAGGTTGTCCTTCCACAGTAAATCCTGAGCATGTTGCTATAATTAATGAACTTGAAAGAAAACAACTCATAGATGCAAAGTAGTGTAATAGACAAACCATATCTAAGGTACAGAAAGCAAAAGAGTTTTCCTGTACAAAGTCATTTCTTCATGCATGTAAACCATCATGCAACCTGATTAGAAGATGTGTTGATGGTTCTGTCACCATATTGATTATTTTTGTAGTCAAGGTGTGTTTTAATCCCGTTTGCTCTATCCTTTTATATGAAAATGCACATATGTGAAAACGAACCCCATCTGTATATTTTCTATTTTCTATTTTTATGTGCCATTGTTTGCATGTGGAAACATCAAAGCTAGGTTTCAAACCAGTGTGCAGTCCTTTTAACAGTTTTGTACCTTGACAAACTTGTTCCTCGCAGCAAGTGTTGTTCCTAATGTTTCAGTTACTAAACAGTGGTCGTGCTGGCAACTCTTTACATCATTTGCACTTTTTCTTCTTCTGTCCTGATAAGCTTTCTGAAATAGTTCTGGTTACAGCAAGTTTTCTTCTGAATGTTTCAATTTTTTTGGTATGTGCAGGCGGCCATCTTCACTACCGCGGCAACTATTACCCTCTCCATCATTCTGATTATCTGGGCACAAAAGTGATTTCTGAGGCAGGGAGAACAGGGCTGGATGATTGGTTGTTTATCGGCAGATGAGGGATTCAGAAGGCAACTTCTAATGTTGAGGATAGCAGATCGTTTTAGTTCATCATGTAATCATAGTGCATATGCAAGTGTTTATCGAAGGGCTTCATCTATTGATTGTCGTCTCTCCCGAGTCAGTTATTCAATCTTTCTAAGAGGGTGGGAACAGTTGACTGTTTCTTCTGAAAAGCTTCCAATCCAGAGGCTACAGATCGAATTACATAAATTAGAGGAAAAATCCATACAGGTAGCCCATTCAGCAGGTAATTGCTGGGATTGAAACTGTAGTCATTACCAGCAACTCACCATGGGAGATACACTGATACACCTGGAAGTCATTATCCAGTATAGCACCGTCGTCTGAGCTTGTCGAATTCTTAAGAGGTTGAATTTCTGATACACCTATTTTAGTTGCGGGGTGCAGTGTTGTGTGGGTTTTTCATGGTAGTACCAAGTCAAATGAGGATCTAGATTGAGTGTTCATCTCGAGAGCGCGCTTCAGGGAGCCATTCCGTCTCTCCAGTTGATTCAAATGTTTGGCTATAGAGTTGGTTTATGGCACAGACCTGTTCAAGGATGAATTTTCTGGTTACAGTTTCAAAGTAACCGGGATTTCATTTTCCAAAACACCTGGCACTTCGTTATTCCAGAGATTCATCATACAAAGTTTGAGGGATGAGCTCGGGAGCAACACCATGGAAAACAGAAAAAAGTAGAGAAGCTCACCAGCCCTAGCTAAAACATGCGACGCCTTATTCGTATCAGGGGGACATGGTTGAAATATGCAGACAAGAATGAATTCGCAAGCGCCTCAATGTCGAACATGATACAACATTCGCATTTGAACATATCTGATAAAGTGCTTAAATTAGTTTTATAGGTGATCCAAGGACTTTTCAGTAAATTGCTATGCTTATTTGAAAGCCACATAACATATTTAAAATGCCAAAAAATGCAACAAATATCAAGCTGCTTAGGCCTTGTACAGTGCTAGATGCTTAGGAAGGTGCTTAGAAAAATAAACTAGGTTTTTCTGAAGCACATGTGCCTATTTTTATAGAAGAGACGCCTAATTAAACGTCTACCGTATACAAATAAGCACCGGTGCTTAAGAAAAGTCTGATTTATTTCTCTAAGCACCCCCTAAGCACCCTGCATTGTACAAGGCCTATGTATTTGCGGCAGTAACTTAGCACTGAATCGGACATGGATGCGCTAAGGGTTATGTATGCACCCTAACTCGGTGGTGCACAACTACGACGACGATTGTGGGGTTGATTGCGCCGCCGACGGGCAAACCCAGCGAGCGCGGGTCATGGGAGCATGAGGATGATCGCTAGGGGCGCACGAGGCAGAGGCGTGATGGTGTCTCCGAGTTGTTTTTTTGGCAAGAATTCCTAAAAAACGACTCGGATCCAAGATATAAATACTCACTGTTCGGACGCTCCGACTAAATTTCACTCGGACACTCTGGCTTGTATATTTTGCTCTGTGAAGAGTTGCTCGGTGGATCCGAGTGGAATTCGATCGACTGTTCGGAAGAACCAAAAGTAGATCCATTTGTCACATTGACAAGACCAAGAGAACTGTGTTTGGTGGTTTCGAGAAAAAGGTTTTAATAGGCACTCTTAAATCAAATCGAATGCTCTGAACGCTCGTCGTCCGGAGGGATCGAAAGAAACTTGTTTCAAATTTTGTGATTAAGTAAGAAATAAAATTGAGATAAGAATTAAGATAGGTAGATAGGGAGGCTTCCTAGGAATTTTTGTAGCATCCAATTGGTCAAAATAACCAAATCAATCAAAGCTTCAACATGGATGAACTGAAATTGATAAATATGCAAGACAACATGCTTCTAATCCTCTGAATATATGAAAGCAAAAAAACTAGAACATGCGCAATCAATCTAGCATCTATCAAGGATAGGGGCAGTGGCTTAATCACCATGTATGAGTGTGTTGACCTGGGTGGTCTAATAGTGACACTGGATCACACGAGTCATACTCATCATCAAGCTCAAAAGGGTTACCTTTTTCGATTAAGCATCATTGTGGTCACATTGTTAGAGTAGTGGGCTTGTCCTTCATAATGCTCAAGAGTATCTCCCTCGCACTCTGAATTTCTCATAGCAATTGGCGGATTAACTCGGTATTTTCTCTACCTCGACCATAATATGCTTATTTTCAGGCCACCACGAACTTGTTCCTGCATCACTTTCTCTTGGACGAGATATGTCCCAATTGGATGGTATGTGCATACGAGGAGTATTTTCAACCCCATAAGTATGAACCAAAGTATGAAAATTGTTCCGATGTAACCCGTGTAAGGGTCTCCTTGGGGGAAGCTCTTCTTGCACTTCTTGGTTCCTTTGGTTATTCATTGACCTCATGGCTTGATGATTAGGCGTAGTGGATATGCCAGCCAGAGTACCCCTCTCAGAAGCCGGGGGTGAACCCGGAGCGAGTCTCCTTCATCTTCCTCCATGGTGGCCTCCTCAGTTTCCTCTCTCCTTAGTTCCATCTGCAGTAGCCAAGCATCATATCCCCCGTTGTTGGAAGTGGAAGAACACATGATGCCTGGCTTAGGAAATCTGACAAAAAAACAACAGAAAACAAGAACAAAGGATATTTCTGCGATACGGTGCTCAAAACGTCCGAGAGTATACATAAAGAAATTTTATCTTGCGATACAAGTATTCCAGAAGAAAACGGAGTCAGGAAGGCTCACGAGGGCCCCACAAGCCACCAGGGCGTGCCCTGGGGGGTGGATGGGCGCGTCCTGGTGCCTTGTGGGCACCTGGGTGGCCCCCTCCGATGTTTCTTATTTTTTGTATTTTTTCTAATATTCCAAAAACTGACAGAATTATTTTTAGGAATTTTTTGAGTCAGTTTACTTACCGTATCACGTACCTCTTCCTTTTCAAGGTTCTGGAGTATTCTGGAAGGTCTCTTTTATGTATTCCTCCGGTGTCATAGTTTGAATAATGTTAGTTTCAACATTAATAGGTGTACCTTGTTGGGGAACGTAGCAGAAATTCAAAATTTTCTACGCATCACCAAGATCAATCTATGGAGTTTACTAGCAACGAGAGGGAAGGAGTGCATCTACATACCTTGTAGATCGCGAGCGGAAGCGTTCAAGAGAACGGGGTTGATGGAGTCGTACTCGTCGTGATCCAAATCACCGATGATCCTAGCGCCGAACGGACGGCACCTCCGCGTTCAACACACGTACGGTTGGGAGAGATGTCTCCTCCTTCTTGATCCAGCAAGGGGGAAGGAGAAGTTGATGGAGATCCAGCAGCACGACGGCGTGGTGGTGGAAGCAGCGGGGATCTCGGCAGGGCTTCGCCAAGCTCAGCGAGAGGGAGAGGTGTTATGGGGAAGAGGGAGGCGCCAGGGGCTTGGGTGCGCAGCCCTCCCTCCCCCCTTTATATAGGGGCCCTGGGGGGGGCGCCGGCCCCTAGAGATCTAATCTCAAGGGGGGGGGGGGCGGCCAAGGGGGGAACTTGCCCCCCAAGTCAGGTGGGGCGCCCCCCACCCCCAGGGTTTTCCAACCCTAGGCGCAGGGGGAGGCCCATGGGGGGCGCACCAGCCCACCAGGGGCTGGCTCCCTTCCCAATTCAGCCCATGGGGCCCTCCGGGATAGGTGGCCCCACCCGATGGACCCCCGGGACCCTTCCGGTGGTCCCGGTACAATACCGGTGACCCCCGAAACTTTCCCGGTGGCCGAAACTGGACTTCCTATATACAAATCTTTACCTCCGGACCATTCCGGAACTCCTCGTGATGTCCGGGATCTCATCCGGGACTCCGAACAACTTTCGGGTTACCACATACTAATATCTCTACAACCCTAGCGTCACCGAACCTTAAGTGTGTAGACCCTACGGGTTCGGGAGACACGCAGACATGACCGAGACGACTCTCCGGTCAATAACCAACAGCGGGATCTGGATACCCATGTTGGCTCCCACATGCTCCTCGATGATCTCATCGGATGAACCACGATGTCGAGGATTCAATCAATCCCGTATACAATTCCCTTTGTCTATCGGTATGTTACTTGCCCGAGATTCGATCGTCGGTATCCCAATACCTCGTTCAATCTCGTTACCGACAAGTCACTTTAGTCGTACCGTAATGCATGATCCCGTGACCAACCACTTGGTCACATTGAGCTCATTATGATGATGCATTACCGAGTGGGCCCAGAGATACCTCTTCGTCATACGGAGTGACAAATCCCAATCTCGATTCGTGCCAACCCAACAGACACTTTCGGAGATACCTGTAGTGTACCTTTATAGCCACCCAGTTACGTTGTGACGTTTGGTACACCCAAAGCATTCCTACGGTATCCGGGAGTTGCGCAATCTCATGGTCTAAGGAAACGATACTTGACATTAGAAAAGCTCTTAGCAAACGAACTACACGATCTTGTGCTATGCTTAGGATTGGGTCTTGTCCATCACATCATTCTCCTAATGATGTGATCCCGTTATCAATGACATCCAATGTCCATGGTCAGGAAACCATAACCATCTATTGATCAACGAGCTAGTCAACTAGAGGCTTACTAGGGACATGTTGTGGTCTATGTATTCACACATGTATTACGGTTTCCAGTTAATACAATTATAGCATGAACAATAGACAATTATCATGAACAAGGAAATACAATAATAACCATTTTATTATAGCCTCTAGGGCATATTTCCAACAGTCTCCCACTTGCACTAGAGTCAATAATCTAGTTCACATCACTATGTGATTGTAATGAATCCAACACCCATGGTGTTTTATCATATCAAGCTTGTGAGAGAGGTTATTAGTCAACGGATCTGAACCTTTCAGATCCGTGTGTGCTTTACAAATCTCTATGTCTTCTCCTAGACGCAGCTACCACACGCTATTTGGAGCTATTCCAAATAACTGCTCTACTATACGAATCCGGTTTACTACTTAGAGTCATCCGGATTGGTGTCAAAGTTTGCATCGACGTAACCCTTTACGACGAACTCTTTCACCACCTCCATAATCGAGAAAATTCCTTAGTCCACTAGTTACTAAGGATAAGTTCGACCGCTATCATGTGATCCATTTCTGGATCACTCTTGTACCCCTTGACTAATTCATGGCAAGGCACACTTCAGGTGCGGTACACAGCATAGCATACTGTAGAGCCTACGTCTTAAGCATAGGGGATGACCTTCGTCCTTTCTCTCTCTTCTGCCGTGGTCAGGTCTTGAGTCTTACTCAATACTCACACCTTGTAACACAGCCAAGAACTCCTTTGCTGATCTATTTTGAACTCCTTCAAAAACTTGTCACGATATGTATTCATTTGAAAGTACTATTAAGCGTTTTTTGATCTATCCTTATAGATCTTGATGCTCAATGTTCAAGTAGCTTAATCCAGGTTTTCCATTGAAAAACACTTTTCAAATAACCCTGGATGCTTTCCAGAAATTCTACATCATTTCTGATCAACAATATGTCAACAACATATACTCATCAGAAATTCTATAGTGCTCCCACTCACTTCTTTGGAAATACAAGTTTCTCATAAACTTTGTATAAACCCAAAATCTTTGATCATCTCATCAAAGCGTACATTCCAACTCCGAGATGCTTACTCCAATCCTTAGAAGGATTGCTGGAGCTTTGCATACTTGTTAGCATCTTTCAGGATTGACAAAACCTTCTGGTTGTATCACATACAACCTTTCCTCAAGAAAATCGTCGAGGAAACAATGTTTTGACATCCTATCTGCAAGATTTCATAAATAATGCAGTAACTGCTAATATAATTCCAACAGACTCTTAGCATCGCTACGAGTGAGAAAGTCTCATCGCAGTCAACTCCTTGAACTTGCCGGAAAACATCTTAACGACAAGTCGAGCTTTCTTAATGGTGACACTTACCATCATTGTCTGTCTTCCTTTTAAAATCCATCTGCACCCAACAGCCTTACGACCATCAAGTAGTTCTTCCAAAGTCTATACTTTGTTTTATACATGGATCCTCTCTCGGATTTTATGGCCTCGAGCCATTCGTCGGAATCCGGGCCCACCATCGCTTCTCCATAGCTCGTAGGTTCATTGTTGTCTAGCAACATGACTTCCAAGACAGGATTACGTACCACTCTGAAGTAGCATGCATCCTTGTCGTCCTACGAGGTTTGGTAGTGACTTGATCCGAAGTTTCATGATCACTATCATAAGCTTCCACTTCAATTGGTGTAGGTGCCACAGGAACAACTTCCTGTGCCCTGCTACACACTAGTTGAAGTCATGGTTCAATAACCTCATCAAGTCTCCACCATCCTCCCACTCAATTCTTTCGAGAGAAACTTTTCCTCGAGAAAGGACCCGTTTCTAGAAACAATCACTTTTGCTTCCAGATCTGAAATAGGAGGTATACCCAACTGTTTTGGGTATTCTATGAAGATGCATTTATCCGCTTTGGGTTCGAGCTTATCAGCCTGAAACTTTTCCACATAAGCGTCGCAGCCCCAAACTCTTAAGAAACGACAGCTTAGGTTTCTCTAAACCATAGTTCATACGGTGTCGTCTCAACGGAATTGCGTGGTGCCCTATTTAAAGTGAATGCGGTTGTCTCTAATGCCTAACCCATAAACGATAGTGGTAATTCGATAAGAGACATCATGGTATGCACCATATCCAATAGGGTGCAGTTATGATGTTCGGACACACCATCACACTATGGTGTTCCAGGCGGTATTAGTCGTGAAACAATTTCCACAATTTCTTAATTGTGTGCCAAACTCGTAACTCAGATATTCATCTCTATGATCATATCACAGACATTTTATCCTCTTGTCACGACGATCTTCAACTTCACTCTGAAATTACTTGAACCTTTCAATAATTCAGACTTGTGTTTCATCAAGTAAATATACTCAGCATCTACTCAAATCATCTGTGAAGCAAGAACATAATGATATCCACTGCATGCCTCAGCACTCATTGGACTGCACACATCAAAATGTATTACTTCCAACAAGTTGCTTTCTTGTTCCATCTTACTGAAAACGAGGCCTTTCAGTCATCTTGCCCATGTGGTATGATTTGCATGTCTCAAGTGATTCAAAATCAAGTGAGTCCAAACGATCCATCTGTATGGACTTTCTTCATGCATATATACTAATAGACATGGTTCGCATGTCTCAATCTTTTCAAAAACGAGTGAGTCCAAAGATCCATCAACATGGAGCTTCTTCATGCGTTTTATCCCAATATGACTCAAATAGCAGTGCCACGAGTATGTGGTACTATCATTACTATCTTATATCTTTTGGCATGAACATGTGTATCACTACGATCGAGATTCAATAAACCATTTATTTTAGGTGCAAGACCATTGAAGGTATTATTCAAATAAAAGAGTAACCATTATTCTCCTTAAATGAATAACCGTATTGCGATAAACATAATCCAATCATGTCTATGCTCAACGCAAAAACCAAATAACAATTATTTAGGTTTAACACCAATCTCGATGGTAGAGGGAGCATGCGATGCTTGATCACATCAACCTTGGAAACACTTCCAACACATATCGTCATCTCACTTTAGCTAGTCTCCGTTTATTCCGCAGCTTTTATTTCGAGTTACTAACACTTAGCAACCGAACCGGTATCTAATACCCTGGTGCTACTAGGAGTACTAGTAAAGTACACATTAATATAATGTATATCCAATATACTTCTGTCGACCTTGCCTACCTTCTCATCTACCAAGTATCTAGGGTAGTTCTGCTTCAGTGACCGTTCCCCTCATTACAGAAGCACTTAGTCTCGGGTTTGGGTTCAACCTTGGGTTTCTTCACTAGAGCAGCAACTGATTTGCCGTTTCATGAAGTATCCCTTCTTTCCCTTGCCCTTCTTGAAACTAGTGGTTTTACTAACCATCAACAATTGATGCTCCTACTTGATTTCTACTTTCGCGGTGTCAAACATCGCGAGTTGCTCAAGGATCATCATGTCTATCCCTGATATGTTATAGTTCATCACGAAGCTCTAATAGCTTGGTGGCAGTGACTATGGAGAACCATCACTATCTCATCTGGAAGATTAACTCCCACTCGATTCAAGCGATTGTAGTACTCAGACAATCTGAGCACATGCTCAACGATTGAGCTTTTCTCCCTTAGTTTGCAGGCTTAAGAAACTTGTCAGAGGTCTCATACCTCTTGACGTGGGCACGAGCCTAAAATCCCAATTTCAGCTCTTGGAACATCTCATATGTTCCGCGACGTTTCAAAATGTCTTCGGTGCCTCAATTCTAAACCGTTCAACATTACGCACTGAACTATCACGTAGTCATCAAAACGTGTATGTCAGATGTTCGCAACATCCACAAACGACGCTCGAGGTTCAGCACACCGAGCGGTGCATTAAGGACATAAGCCTTCTGTGCAGCAATGAGGACAATCCTCAGTTTACGGACCCAGTCCGCATAATTGCTACTATCAACTTTCAACTAAATTTTCTCTAGGAACATATCTTAAACAGTAGAACTAAAGCGTAAGCTACGACATAATTTGCAAAGACCTTTTGACTATGTTCATGATAATTAAGTTCATCTAATTATTTAATGAACTCCCACTCAGATAGACATCCCTCTAGTCATCTAAGTGATACATGATCCGAGTCAACTAGGCCGTGTCCGATCATCACGTGAGACGGACTAGTCATCATCGGTGAACATCTCCATGTTGATCGTATCTACTATACGACTCATGTTCGACCTTTCGGTCTCTTGTGTTCCGAGGCCATGTCTGTACATGCTAGGCTCGTCAAGTCAACCTAAGTGTTTCGCATGTGTAAATCTGGCTTACACCCGTTGTATGCGAACGTTAGAATCTATCACACCCGATCATCACGTGGTGCTTCGAAACAACGAACCTTCGCAACGGTGCACAGTTAGGGGGAACACGTCTCTTGAAATTTTAGTGAGGGATCATCTTATTTATGCTACCGTCGTTCTAAGCAAATAAGATGTAAACATGACAAACATCACATGCAAATCATAAAGTGACATGATATGGCCAATATCATCTTGCGCCTTTGATCTCCATCTTCGAGGCGCGGCATGATCACCTTCGTCACCGGCATGACACCATGATCTCCATCATCATGATCTCCATCATCGTGTCTTCATGAAGTTGTCTCGCCAACTATTACTTCTACTACTATGGCTAACGGTTAGCAATAAAGTAAAGTAATTACATGGCGTTTTCATTGACACGCAGGTCATACAATAAATTAAGACAACTCCTATGGCTCCTGCCGGTTGTCATACTCATCGACATGCAAGTCGTGATTCCTATTACAAGAACATGATCAATCTCATACATCACATATATAATTCATCACATCCTTTTGGCCATATCACATCACATAGCATACCCTGCAAAAACAAGTTAGACGTCCTCTAATTGTTGTTGCATGTTTTACGTGGCTGCTATGGGTTTCTAGCAAGAACGTTTCTTACCTACGCAAAAGCCACAACGGTGATATGCCAATTGCTATTTACCCTTCATAAGGACCCTCTTCATCGAATCCGATCCGACTAAAGTGGGAGAGACAGACACCCGCTAGCCACCTTATGCATCAAGTGCATGTCAGTCGGTGGAACCTGTCTCACGTAAGAGTACGTGTAAGGTCGGTCCGGGCCGCTTCATCCCACAATGCTGCCGAATCAAGAGAAGACTAGTAACGGCAAGCAAATTGAACAAATCATCGCCCACAACTACTTTGTGTTCTACTCGTGCATAGAATCTACGCATAGACCTAGCTCATGATGCCACTGTTGGGGAACGTAGCAGAAATTCAAAATTTTCTACGCATCACCAAGATCAATCTATGGAGTTTACTAGCAACGAGAGGGAAGGAGTGCATCTACATACCCTTGTAGATCGCGAGCGGAAGCGTTCAAGAGAATGGGGTTGATGGAGTCGTACTCGTCGTGATCCAAATCACCGATGATCCTAGCGCCGAATGGACGGCACCTCTGTGTTCAACACACGTACGGTTGGGAGAGACGTCTCCTCCTTCTTGATCCAGCAAGGGGGAAGGAGAGGTTGATGGAGATCCAGCAGCACGACGGCGTGGTGGTGGAAGCAGCGGGGATCTCGGCAGGGCTTCGCCAAGCTCAGCGAGAGGGAGAGGTGTTACGGGGAAGAGGGAGGCGCCAGGGGCTTGGGTGCGTAGCCCTCCCTACCCCCCTTTATATAGGGGCCCTGGGGGGGCGCCGGCCCCTGGAGATCCAATCTCAAGGGGGGGCGGCGGCCAAGGGGGGGAACTTGCCCCCCAAGTCAGGTGGGGCGCCCCCCACCCCCAGGGTTTCCAACCCTAGGCGCAGGGGGAGGCCCATGGGGGGCGCACCAGCCCACCAGGGGCTGGTTCCCTTCCCACTTCAGCCCATGGGGCCCTCCGGGATAGGTGGCCCCACCCGGTGGACCCCCGGGACCCTTCCGGTGGTCCCGGTACAATACCGGTGACCCCCGAAACTTTCCGGTGGCCGAAACTGGACTTCCTATATACAAATCTTTACCTCCGGACCATTCCGGAACTCCTCGTGATGTCCGGGATCTCATCCGGGACTCCGAACAACTTTCGGGTTACCGCATACTAATATCTCTACAACCCTAGCGTCACCGAACCTTAAGTGTGTAGACCCTACGGGTTCGGGAGACACGCAGACATGACCGAGACGACTCTCCGGTCAATAACCAACAGCGGGATCTGGATACCCATGTTGGCTCCCACATGCTCCTCGATGATCTCATCGGATGAACCACGATGTCGAGGATTCAATCAATCCCGTATACAATTCCCTTTGTCTATCGGTATGTTACTTGCCCGAGATTCGATCGTCGGTATCCCAATACCTCGTTCAATCTCGTTACCGACAAGTCACTTTACTCGTACCGTAATGCATGATCCCGTGACCAACCACTTGGTCACATTGAGCTCATTATGATGATGCATTACCGAGTGGGCCCAGAGATACCTCTCCGTCATACGGAGTGACAAATCCCAATCTCGATTCGTGCCAACCCAACAGACACTTTCGGAGATACCTGTAGTGTACCTTTATAGCCACCCAGTTACGTTGTGACGTTTGGTACACCCAAAGCATTCCTACGGTATCCGGGAGTTGCGCAATCTCATGGTCTAAGGAAACGATACTTGACATTAGAAAAGCTCTTAGCAAACGAACTACACGATCTTGTGCTATGCTTAGGATTGGGTTTTGTCCATCACATCATTCTCCTAATGATGTGATCCCATTATCAATGACATCCAATGTCCATGGTCAGGAAACCATAACCATCTATTGATCAACGAGCTAGTCAACTAGAGGCTTACTAGGGACATGTTGAGGTCTATGTATTCACACATGTATTACGGTTTCCAGTTAATACAATTATAGCATGAACAATAGACAATTACCATGAACAAGGAAATACAATAATAACCATTTTATTATAGCCTTTAGGGCATATTTCCAACATACCTAAGATATAATGCTTAATTCTTTGCCCATTGACCACCCTCGGAATATTGCCTTCGGCGTTATTAATCTTAATGGCTCCAGAACGATAAACTTCCTCAATGATATATGGTCCTTCCCATTTAGAGAGAAGTTTTCCTGCAAAAAATCTAAAATTAGAGTTGTACAATAGAACATACCCACCCACTTTGAATTCCCGCTTTTGGATTATTTTGTCATGCCATCTTTTAACTTTTTCTTTAAACAATTTGGCATTTTCACAAGCTTGGGTTCTCCATTCATTTAACAAGCTAATATCAAGTAACCTGTTTTCTCCGGCAATTTTAAAATCATAATTGAGTTCTTTAATTGCCCAATATGCTTTATGCTCTTACTCAAGAGGTAAATGGCATGATTTTCCATAAACCATTTTATATGGAGACATACCCATAGGATTTATATAAGCAGTTCTATAGGCCCATAATGCATCATCTAATTTCTTAGACCAATTCTTCCGAGATCTATTGACGGTCTTTTGCAAAATTAACTTTATTTCCCTATTGCTCACTTCAACTTGACCACTAGACCAAGGGTGATAGGGAGATACAATTCTATGGTTGACATCATATTTAGCAAGCAGTTTACGGAAAGCGCCATGAATGAAATGTGAATCTCCATCAGTCATTAAATATCTAGGGACTCCAAACCTCCGGAAAATAACTTCTTTAAGCATTTTAAAAGAAGTGTTATGATCAACACTACTAGTTGGAATAGCTTCTACCCACTTAGTAATATAATCAACAACAAAACTAAAATATGTGTATACCCATTGGAGGAAGGAAAATGTCCCATATAATCAAATCCCCAAACATCAATTGGTTCAATAATAAGTGAATAGTTCATGGGCATTTCCTAACGTCTACCAATATTACCAACTCTTTGACATTTATCACAAGATAGGACAAACTTACGAGCATCCTTGAAAAGAGTAGGCCAATAAAACCAGATTGTAATACTTTGTGTGCAGTTCTGTCTCCCACATGGTGTCCTTCATAAGCTTCAGAATGACACTTCCGTATGATTTATTCCTATTCATGCTCAGGTATACAACGTCTAATAATACCATCTACCCCTTCTTTATAAAGATGTGGGTCATCCCAAAATTAAAGTCTTGAATCAAAGAAGAACTTTTTCTTTTATCGATATGTGAAACTAGGTGGTATGCATTTAGCAATAATATAATTAGCATAATCTGCATACCAAGGAGTATTGCGAGAAGCCTTTATGACAGCTAGTTGCTCATAGTCCTAGAACAACACGAACAACATAGTCACTAGCATCACACATAATTTCAAAAGGCAAGTTTCAATCAGGTGGTTGAACAATAGGTGCAGAGGTCAAGGCTTTCTTAAGTGTTTCAAAGGTTTCTACACAATCATCATAAAAAACAAAAGAGACATCTTTTTGGAATGGATTAGTAAGAGGCCTAGAAATTTTAGAGAAGTCTTTAATAAACCTCCTATAGAAACCAGCATGGCCAAAGAAACTTCTTATACCTTTAATATCTTTAGGACATGGCATTTTCTCAATTGCATCAACTTTAGCTTTGTCTACTTCAATACCTCGTTCAGAAATTTTATGCCCCAAGACAATGCCTTCATTTACCATAAAGTAGCACTTCTCCCAATTCAATACAAGGTTATGCTTGTTATTTATGTAAATAATTTTGCTAATATTGTAATGACATTACTTACTATCTAGTATATGTTTTATGTAGTTCTCCATGGAATCCACTTAATTGCTGCACTATCATTCCATCCAGTTCTTGAAGTGAGAACCCCATTTTGCATGCAATGCAGGTGGTCACCACGGCACTAGCATCCAATTCAGGCGGTGACCATGCCCTTTTTACATGCAATTCAGGTGGTCACCACGACACTGGGATCCGATTTGAGGCTGTGACCACGCCAATGGCTTGCAACTCAGGCGGTCAGCACGGGACTGGTATCCAATTTCAGACGGTGACCACGCCATTGGCATCCAACTCAGGTGGTCACCACAACAATGGCATCCGATTTGAAGTGGTGATCATGGCCATGCCATGGCACCCTAGAGTAATAGTAGCACACGACTACAAACGGAAGACATGCCATAATTATGGTTGATGACCCACAAGTATAGCGGATCAATCGTAGTCATTTCGATAAGTAAGAGTGTTGAACCCAACGACGAGCAGAAGGAAATGACAAGCGGTTTTCAACAAGGTATTTTCTGCAGGCACTGAAATTGTCGGTAATAGATAGTTTGATAGCAAGATAGTTTGTAACAAGTGAAAAGTAGCAATAGTAACTAAGGTA
The DNA here is from genome assembly GCF_018294505.1 of Triticum aestivum. Lineage (NCBI taxonomy): Eukaryota > Viridiplantae > Streptophyta > Magnoliopsida > Poales > Poaceae > Triticum > Triticum aestivum. The sequence continues at coordinate 69,900,083 of NC_057802.1, forward strand.
CAGCAAGGTAGCTCATTCCTTTTTGTTGCAAAGGACAGGCCGGAACGATCTCTTATAATAAGCAAAACATTCTTGAGGACACACGGGGATTTCATCTAGTCACTCTCAACATGTTTGTTTGATTCCCGTTTGCTACTTCGATAATTTGATATGTGGGTGGACCGGTGCTTGGGCGCTTTTCTTACTTGAACAAGCTTTCCGCTTATGATTAACCCCTCCCGCAAGCATCCGCAACTATGAAAGAAGAATTAAGATGAATCTAACCATAGCATTAAACATATGAATGCAAATCAGCCCCTTACGGAATATCGCATAAACTAGGGTTTAAACTTCTGTCACTCTAGCAACCCATTATCCAATTACTACTCCACAATACATTCCCTTAGGCCCAAAGATGATGAAGTGTCATGTAGTCGATGCACCACTAAGGGAATCACAACATACACATCATCAAAATATCGAACGAATACCAAATTCACATGATTACTTATGACAAGACTTCCCCCATGTCCTCAAGAACAAAAGCAACTACCCACAAATCATATTCATATTCAAGATCAGAGGGGCATTAAATAGCATAATGGATCTGAACATATAATCTTCCACAAAATAAACCAACTAGCATCAACTATAAGATGTAATCAACACTACTAGCCACCCACAGGTACCAATCTAAGGATTTGGTACAAAGATTGAACACAAGAGATGAACTAGGGTTTGAGATGAGATGGTGCTGGTGAAGATATTGATGAAGATTGATCCTCCCATGATGAGAGGGTTGTTGGTGATGACGATGGCTTCTATTTCCCCCTCCCGGAGGGAAGTATCCCCGGCAGAATCGCCCCGCCGGATAGCAAAAGTGCTCCTGCCCAAGTTCCGCCTCGAGACGACGGCGTTCCGTCACGAAAGTCCTCTCCTTATTTTTTTTGTAGGGCAAAAATTGGCTTATATACCAGAAGATGGGCCCCACAAGCCACCAGGGTGCGCCCTGGGGAGGGGGGGCGCCCTGGTGCCTTCTGGGCACCTGGGTGCCCCCCTCTGGTACTTTTTTTCTTTAATATTTTTTATTTATTTCAAAAATAAATCTCCGTAAAATTTCAGCTCATTTCGAGACGTGCAGAATAGTTATAGAGCAGCAACAAATTAGTGATCGGACTTCATTACCAATCGAACGTACGCGTTTCTTCTAATCCGACGGTCATCGACTAGTCTGATAGTTGCAAACTATCAGTAGTCCGATACCTAGCGATGAAAGTGGTCATTTTTATGCTTGGTAATAATGTTATGAGGTAATGGAAAACCCAAAGTTGGGTGACGCGGTAGTTCCCTTCCTAACCGCACATAGTGATAGCATGGTATTGAGAAAGAAAATCCACAATTGGTCAACGAGATGAGTCAAGTCCTTTTGTTATTATCAAAGAAAACAAAGAGCAAACAAGATGCATGCGGTGGGGGTGAGGCGACGTGAGGCGACTTTGCACTGCTGATGACATCAACCTGAATGACTCCACCTAGTAAAAGACATACTCTCCGTAGTTGCAGTTGCAGGCTTCCAGCACGAACATGGTAGAGGAGAGGACGACGGCCCGGGAAGGATGCGCAGGTCACCAGATCTTTCGGGGTTTCTCGAAACATCCTCCTCTCTTTTCGGGAGCTGCACGTTCTTGGTCTGGTAAAAAATCAGCAAAAAGAGAGATGGCCGCCCGACACGATGCAATTCGTACATGCGATGCAGACAAAAGCAAAATGTTGGGGTTGATATTTCGACGGCGACTGGTTTGCTTAGACCAAATCATGACTGACGGCCATGGCATGGCACACCGCACACCTGGCCTCCAGGACAATCAACAAGGACACGTCGCTTGGCCTCTCTGCATCTGCCAAACCGCACTTGTGTTAGAGAACGTCTGAGGACAACGAGATGATTAACCAGTTAAACGAGTCGAGCCAACTTTATACAACTTGACACTAGTAAATAACATGACATGTATGAATTAAATCTTTTTTTTTGCGCAGATTTACTACTCATAGATGTCATGAATTAAATCTTTTTTACGAAAATATCAAATTTACTACTGCTGTAAAATTCACCGAAAGTACAAAGGGAAACACTTGCCTTCACCCGACTGATTTTTCTGTGGGCGTCCACCACCTCCATGGTCGTCCGATTTGTTGTTGATTGGACGGTCAAGAACCACCCTCACCTACTTAGTGTTCTTGTGTAAGACAATATGTTTGGGGGAACCGGCACAACCCTCTAGGGGTGGCCTATCACGTATATATAATGTGTGGGGTACAACGTTACAATATACACGTATAAATACAGACGCCATACAGTCTAACACCCTCCCTCAATTTTAGCCACTTCCTAAAGAATCTAGAAGGGTAAGATTGCGCCGGCAGGCCTCAAACTGTGGTAGAGGCAACGACTTGGTGAAGATGTGTGCAAGTTGATCCTTGAAAGAGATGAACCTGATCTGTAGTTGCTTCTGAGAGACACGTTCCCGCACAAAGTGATAGTCAACTTCAATGTGTTTCGTTCGGGCATGGAATACCGGATTTTCAGAGATGTATGTAGCACCGATGTTATCACACCAAAGGACAGGAGACTGTGATTGGGATATACCCAATTCCTGAAGCAAAGACTGTACCCAGATAATTTCCGCATTAGCATTGGCCACAGCCTTATACTCAGCTTCAGTACTGCTACGTGAGATAGTAGCCTGTTTCCGAGCACTCCAGGCGATCAAATTAGTGCCAAAGAACACAACATAGTCCCCCGTAGATCGCCTGTCATCCGGACTGCCAGCCCAGTCCGCATCAGAATATGCCAAGAGAGAGCCAGAGGAGGTCGGTCGAATATGCAAGCCATAAGACACAGTGAATCGAATGTAGCGCAAGATGGGCTTACCAGCAGACCAATGAATGGCGCGGGGTGACTGCAGATACTGGCAAACTCGTTTGACAGCAAAAGAAATATCCGGTCTCGTGATCGAAGTACTGAAGACCACCAAAAATACTCCTATACTTCGTCGCATCAGCAGAGGACAGAAGCTCACCATCAACAGCAGTGATCTTGATAGTGGTAGACATCGATGTAGTTGTCGGTTTGCAGTTAAGCATCCCTGCCCGCTGCAACAAATCCAAGGAGTACTTCTTCTGCGTCATAACAAGTCCATCAGCCCGAGAAGTAACCTCCACACCAAGAAAGTAGTGAAGCTTCCCAAGATCCTTGATCGCAAAGTCAGCACCAAGAGAGCGAACAAGAGCAGTAGCAGCCGACTGAGAGGGGCTGACAAGAATAATATCATCCACATAGACCAACAAGTAGATAGTAACCTCAGGCTTCTGTAGAAGAAACAGTGATGAGTCAGCAGTCGATGATGCAAAACCATGAGCACGAAGGGCCATTGCAAGATGGGCATGCCACACACGGGGAGCTTGCTTCAGACCATAGAGTGCCTTGGACAGACGACAGAGATGATCAGGACGATCTGGATCAGAAAAACCAGGAGGCTGGCGCATATAAACCTCCTCCTCCAACACATCGTGGAGAAAGGCATTCTGTACATCAAGCTGACGAAGAAACCAACCTCGAGTAACAGCGAGAGAGAGAAGAAGCCTGATGGTAGTAGGCTTAACCACTGGACTGAAGGTGTCTTCATAGTCAAGACCATAGCGCTGTCGAAAACCTCGAGCAACAAGACGTGCCTTGTAGCGCTCAATGGACCCATCAGAATGATTCTTCACTTTGAAAACCCACTTGGAGTCAATGACGTTAACCGGCGATGGTGGAGGAACAAGAGTCCATGTCTTATTATGAAGAAGAGCTTGATACTCATGCTCCATGGCCTCTCTCCAATGAGGAATGCGCATAGCAGCTTGATACGTACGTGGCTCAGAGGAGGGATCCGCAAGCGCAGCAGTCATGCACGCGGCCAACCAAGCAACAGTACCATCATGACGCTGCTTAGGCTGAAAATGCCATTGCGGCTGTGTGTATGTGGATGTAGAGCAGCAGCAGGGGCCATCGAAGTCGAGGACGACGACGGAGATGTGTCAGCCAGCAGTGGACTGGGCGAAGGCGACGGAGACGCCCCGGTCAGCGCGGGACCAGGTGACGACGTGGAGGAGCCGATGCCAGGCGGCACAGGGCTGCATGGCGCGGAAACCAGCCCGGGAGAGGCCGGCCCAGGCGACAGCGGCCCAGACGCCGTGGGCGAGATGTGGGCGGGCGAAGACGGCCCAGACGCCGTTGGCGTGACGGGCGTCGCGGGCCGAGCGCGCGGCAATGCCGGCCCAGAGGCCAGGGGCGATGAAGCGGGCGACGGCACTGGGGCATCGACCGGTCGTGCATGGGCATGGGAACTGAGGCCATGCAGGGGCGCATATGATCGACGTGCACAGCTGGTGGTGCCGACGAAGAAGGCGATGGCACCTCTAAAATTTCCAAACAAGCCCCACATCCAATGCATGCACCATGATTAGGCAACAATATAGGAGAATATGCAACATCATCAAATTGGTCAGAGGCAATGGAGGATGAATGCATGGATGGTGGTTCGGCGGTGGACACAGGAAGTTTGGCAAAGGGAAAAACATGCTCATCAAACATGACATCCCGAGATATATAGACATGATTAGTGGGAACATGAAGACATTTGTATCCTTTATGAAGAGAGCTATAGCCAAGAAAGACACACTTTTTGGATCGAAACTCGAGCTTGCGCTTGTTATATGGACGAAGATGCGGCCAGCAAGCACACCCAAAAACCTTGAAAAAGGTGTAGTCAGGTTGTTCATTAAGAAGAACTTCAATGGGAGTCTTCATGTTCAAAACACGAGTGGGAGTACGGTTTATGAGAAAACATGAAGTGGTGAAAGCATCACTCCAAAAACGAAAAGGAACCAATGCATGGGCCAAAAGAGTAAGACCAGTTTCAACAATGTGACGATTCTTACGTTCTACTGAACCATTCTGCTGATGTGTATGTGGACATGCTAAACGGTGAGCGATCCCAAGCGACTGAAAGAAGGATTTGAGGTTGCGATACTCGCCCCCCAGTCCGACTGAACATGAACAATTTTGTGCTTGAGAAGGCGTTCAACATGTTTTTGAAACTGAACAAAGATATCAGACACATCAGATTTACGCTTAATAAGATAAAGCCAGGTAAAGCGACTCTAAGCATCAACTAAACTGATATAATAATTGTGACCACTGACAGAAGACTGAGCAGGACCTCATACATCTGAAAACACAAGTTCTAAAGGATGTTTCACCTCACAACTAGACTCCGAAAAAGGAAGTTGATGACTCTTCCCCTGCTGACAAGCATCACACACTGCTACATCTTTATTACTAGACATGCTAGGAAGCTCATGGTGACGCAAAACATGACGAACGATAGGTGTGGCTGGGTGACCAAGACGAGCATGCCACTGTGACAGAGATCACGAGCGACGACAGGATGCTCCAGATGATAGAGGCCCTGGCACAGACGCCCGCTAAGAAGAATGTCCCTCGTGCCCCGATCCTTAATAAAAAGATCAAAAGGATGAAATTCACAAAGCACATTATTATCACGTGTGAGTTTAGGAACTGAAAGAAGATTATGTGTCACAAATGGAACTCTAAGAACATTGCGAAGCTGAAGACTCCTATTTGCATGTCTAGTGAGAAGAGATGCTTGATCAATATGAGAGATGTGCATACCTGCTCCATTGACGGTGTGGATCTTGTCGGAGCCATGATAGGGTTCACGAGTATGAAGCTTCCCCATCTCGCTCGTCAGATGCTCCGTTGCCCTAGAATCCATGTACCAGTGGGGATCGATGGAGTAGGACTGAGTGTGCCCTTGTTGCTTCGGTGGTGCCGGACGATCAGCCATGGCAACCTGACGCGCAAATTTGTGGGTGTCCTTACCATCATTGCCGAGGCCAAGAAAACTCCGCTGGAAGCGTTTATGACACTTACAGGCCCAGTGCCCCTCAAAGCCACAAATCTCACACACACACCGACCACCAGCCACTGGTAGGGTTGCGGACGGGGGGGGGGGGAGCCGAGGGTGATGAGGACGATGCAGGGGTGGCGCCTTAGACGAGTTGCGACCACCCTTGGTGGCGGCGTTCGCGGAGAGGGGGCCGTGGCTGCCCTTGGAGCGGCGCGCCTCGACACGCTGTTCGGTGAGGAGGAGGCAAGAGTAGACCTCATGTGCCATCATGGGAGTCGAGTTGCCCCGCTCATTGATGATCTCAACCAAAGCATTATACTCCTCGTCAAGCCCGTTGACGATGAAGGAGTTGAACTCCGAGTCGGTGAGTGCTACCTCTTGAGCACTGCGTTGGTTTTCCCTTAAAGAGGAAAGGGTAATGCAGTAAAGTAGCGTAAGTATTTCCCTCAGTTTTTGAGAACCAAGGTATCAATCCAGTAGGAGATCACGCTCAAGTCCCACGCACCTACACAAACAACCAACGCGATAAAGGGGTTGTCAATCCCTTCACAGTCACTTACGAGAGTGAGATCTGATAGATATGATAAGATAATATTTTTGGTATTTTTATGATAAAGAGAAATAAAGATGCAAAGTAAAATAAACGGCAATAAAAATAGCTAAGTGTTGGAAGATTAATATGATGGAAAATAGACCCGGGGGCCATAGGTTTCACTAGTGGCTTCTCTCAAGAGCATAAGTATTACGGTGGGTAAACGAATTACTGTCGAGCAATTGATAGAATTGAGCATAGTTATGAGAATATCTAGGTATGATTATGTATATAGGCATCACGTCCGCGACAATTAGACCGAAATGATTCTGCATCTACTACTATTACTCCACACATCGACCGCCATCCAGCATGCATCTAGAGTATTAAGTTCATAGGAACAGAGTAATGCTTTAAGTAAGATGACATGATGTAGAGGGATAAACTCATGCAATATGATATAAACCCCATCTTTTTATCCTCGATGGCAACAATACGATACGTGTCGTTTCCCTTTCTGTCACTGGGATCGAGCACCGCAAGATTGAACCCAAAGCTAAGCACTTCTCCCATTGCAAGAAAGATCAATCTAGTAGGCCAAACCAAACTGATAATTCGAAGAGACTTGCAAAGATAACCAATCATACATAAAAGAATTCAGAGGAGATTCAAATATTGTTCATAGATAATCTTGATCATAAACCCACAATTCATCGGATCTCGACAAACACACCGCAAAAGAAGATTACATCGAATAGATCTCCAAGAAGATCGAGAAGAACTTTGTATTGAGATCCAAAGAGAGAGAAGAAGCCATCTAGCTAATAACTATGGAACGAAGGTCTGAGGTAAACTACTCACACATCATCGGAGAGGCTATGGTGTTGATGTAGAAGCCCTCCGTGATCAATGCCCCCTCCGGCGGAGCGCTGGAAAAGGCCCCAAGATGGGATCTCACGGGTACAGAAGGTTGCGGCGGTTGAAATAGGGTTTTGGCTCCTCTTTCTGATGTTTTGGGGGTACGTAGGTATATATAGGAGGAAGAAGTACGTCGGTGGAGCAACGTGGGCCCCACGAGGGTGGAGGGCGCCCTTGGGGGGGGGGGGTAGGCGCGCCCCCTGCCTCGTGCTCTCCTCGTTGATTGCTTTACGTGGACTCCAAGTCCTCTGGATCACGTTTGTTCCGAAAATCACGTTCCTGAAGGTTTCATTCCATTTGGACTCCGTTTGATATTCCTTTTCTATCAAACACTGAAATAGGCAAAAACAACAATTTGGGTTGGGCCTCCGGTTAATAGGTTAGTCCCAAAAATAATATAAAAGTGTATAATAAAACCCATTAAACATCCAAAACAGAATATAATATAGCATGGAACAATAAAAAATTATAGATACGTTGGAGACGTATCAAGCATCCCCAAGCTTAATTCCTGCTCGTCCTCGAGTAGGTAAATGATAAAAAGAGAATTTTTGATGTGGAATGCTACTTAGCATAATTTTCAATGTAATTCTCTTAATTGTGGTATGAATATTCAGATCCGAAAGATTCAAGACAAAAGTTTAATATTGACATAAAAATAATAATACTTCAAGCATACTAACTAAGCAATTATGTCTTCTCAAAATAACATGGCCAAAGAAAGTTATCCCTACAAAATCATATAGTCTGGCTATGCTCTATGTTCATCACACAAAGTATTTAATCATGCACAACCCCGATGACAAGCCAAGCAATTGTTTCATACTTTTGGTGTTCTCAAACTTTTTCAATCTTCACGCAATACATGAGCGTGAGCCATGGACATAGCACTTTATGTGGAATAGAATGGTGGTTGTCGAGAAGACAAAAAGGAGAAGATAGTCTCACATCAACTAGGCGTATCAACGGGCTATGGAGATGCCCATCAATAGATATCAATGTGAGTGAGTAGGGATTGCCATGCAACAGATGCACTAGAGCTATAAGTATATGAAAGCTCAACAAAAGAAACTAAGTGGGTGTGCATCCAACTCGCTTGCTCACGAAGACCTAGGGCATTTTGAGAAAGCCCATCATTGGAATATACAAGCCAAGTTCTATACTGAAAAATTCCCACTAGTATATGAAAGTGATATCATAGGAGACTCTCTATCATGAGGATCATGGTGCTATTTTGAAGCACAAGTGTGGTAAAAGGATAGTAGCATTGTCCCTTCTCTCTTTTTCTCTCATTTTTTCCTTTTTTTTCTTTGGGTCTTTTTTGGCCTTTTTTTATTTTTTATTTTTTCGTCCGGAGTCTCATCCCGACTTGTGGGGGAATCATAGTCTCCATCATCCTTTCCTCACTTGGGACAATGCTCTAATAATGATGATCATCACACTTTTATTTACTTTACAACTCACGGATTACAACTCAATACTTAGAACAAAATATGACTCGATGTGGATGCCTTCGGCGGTGTACCGGGATATGCAATGAATCAAGAGTGACATGTATGAAAGAATTATGAACGGTGGCTTTGCCACAAATACGATGTCAACTACATGATCATGCAAAGCAATTATGACAATGATGAAGCGTGTCATAGTAAACGGAACGGTGGTAAGTTGCATGGCAATATATCTCGGAATGGCTATGGAAATGCCATGATAGGTAGGTATGGTGGCTGTTTTGAGGAAGGTATATGGTGGGTGTATGATACCGGCGAAAAGTGCGCGATATTAGAGAGGCTAGCAATGGTGGAAGGAAGAGAGTGCGTATAATCCATGAACTCAACATTAGTCATAAATAACTTATATACCTGTTGCAAAAATCTACAAGTTATCAAAGCAAAGTATTACGTGGATGCTCCTAGGGGGGTAGATTGGTAGGAAAAGACCATCGCTCGTCCCCGACCGCCACTTATAAGGAGGACAATCAATAAATAAATCATGCTCCGACTTCATCACATAACGGTTCACCAGGGAATCACAAACTTTAACACAAGTATTTCTCAAATTCACAACTACTCAACTAGCATGACTCTAATATCACCATCTTCATATCTCAAAACAATTATCAAGCATCAAACTTCTCATAGTATTCAACACACTCATAAGATTTTTTTTACTAATCTTGGATGCCTATCATAATTAAAGCAAATTACCATGCTGTTTTGTAGGACTCTCAAAATAATATAAGTGAAGCATGAGAGAACAATAGTTTCTATAAAACAAATCCACCACCGTGCTCTAAAAGATATAAGTGAAGCACTAGAGCAAAAACTATATAGCTCAAAAGATATAAGTGAAGCACATAGAGTATTCTAATAAATTCCGAATCATGTGTGTCTCTCTTAAAAGGTGTGCACAGCAAGGATGATTGTGGCAAACTAAAAAGCAAAGACTCAAATCATACAAGACGCTCCCAGCAAAACACATATCATGTGGTGAATAAAAGTATAGCTCCAAGTAAAGTTACCGATGGACGAAGACGAAAGAGGGGATGCCTTCCGGGGCATCCCCAAGCTTTGGCTTTTTGGTGTCCTTAGATTATCTTGGGGTGCCATGGGCATCCCCAAGCTTAGGCTCCTGCCACTCCTTGTTCCATAATCCATCAAATCTTTTACCCAAAACTTGAAAACTTCACAACACAAAACTTAACAGAAAATCTCGTGAGCTCCGTCAGCGAAAGAAAACAAAACACCACTTCAAGGTACTGTATTGAACTCATTCTTTACTTATATTGGTGTTAAACCTACTGTATTCCAACTTCTGTATGGTTAATAAACTCTTCTACTAGCCATAGACTCATCAAAATAAGCAAACAACACACGAAAAACAGAATTTGTCAAAAACAGAACAGTCTGTAGTCATCTGTAACTAACGCAAACTTCTGGAACTCAGAAAAATCTACCAAAATAGGACGACCTAGACAATTTGTTTATTGATCTACTGCAATTGGAATCAGTATTTTATCACGTTCTGGTGATTTTTAAGAATTGTTTTCGTGAACAGAAAGTTTCTGGAATTTTCAGCAAGATCAAATAACTATCATCCAAGAAGATCCTATAGGTTTAACTTGGCACAAACACTAATTAAAACATAAAAACAAATCTAACCAGACGCTAGATCAAATATTTATTCCTAAACAGAAGCAAAAAGCAAAAAAACTAAAAATAAAATTGGGTTGCCTCCCAACAAGCGCTATCATTTAACGTCCCTAGCTAGGCATAAAAGCAAGGATAGATCTAGGTATTGCCATCTTTGGTGGGCAATCCATAAGTAGCTCTTGTAATAGATTCATAAGGTAATTTTATTTTCTTTCTAGGGAAGTGTTCCATGCCTTTCCTTAACGGAAATTGGAATATAATATTCTCTTCCTTCATATCAATAATTGCACCAATCGTTCTAAGGAAAGGTCTACCAAGAATAATAGGACATGAAGGATTGCAATCTATATCAAGAAAAATGAAATCTACGGGCACATAGTTCCTATTTGCAACAACAAAAACATCATTAATTCTTCCCATAGGTTTCTTAATAGTGGAATCCGCAAGGTGCAAGTTTAAAGAACAATCATCAAATTCACGGAAACCTAGCAAATCACACAAAGTTTTTGGAATCGTGGAAACACTAGCACCCAAATCACACAAAGCATAGCATTCATGATCTTTAATTTTAATTTTAATAGTAGGTTCCCACTCATCATAAAGTTTTCTAGGGATAGAAACTTCCAACTCAAGTTTTTCTTCATAAGATTGCATCAAAGCATCAACGATATGTTTAGTAAAAGCTTTATTTTGGCTATAAGCATGAGGAGAATTTAGCACGGATTGCAACAAGGAAATACAATCTATCAAAGAGCAATTATCATGATTAAATTCCTTGAAATCCAAAATAGTGGGTTCATTAATATCTAAAGTTTTGATCTCTTCAATCCCACTTTTACCAATTTTTGCATCAAGATCTAAAAACTCCGAATGTTTGGGACGCCTTCTAGGTAAAGGTAACTCATCTCCAGCGCCATCATTATCAAGATTCATATTGCAAAACAAAGATTTAATAGGATACACATCAATAACTTTTATATCTTCATCTTTATTTTCATAGAAACTAGAAGAACACGCTTTCACAAAGCAATCTTTTTTAGCACGCATCCTAGCGGTTCTTTCTTTGCACTCATCAATGGAAATTCTCATGGCTTTGAGAGACTCATTGATATCATGCTTAGGTGGAATAGATCTAAGTTTCAAAGAATCAACATCAAGAGAAATTCTATCAACGTTCCTAGCCAATTCATCAACCTTAAGCAATTTTTATTTAAGCAAAGCATTGAAATTCTTTTGCGAATTCATAAACTCCTTAACACTAGTCTCAAATTCAGAGGGCATCTTATTAAAATTTCCATAAGAATTGTTGTAGGAATTACCATAATTATTAGAGGAATTACTAGGAAACGGCCTAGGATTAAAGTTTCCTCTATACGCGTTGTTACCAAAATTATTCCTACCAACAAAATTCACATCCATAGATTCATTATTATTCTCAATCAAAGTAGACAAAGGCATATCATTAGGATCAGAAGAAACACTTTTAGTAGCAAATAATTTCATAAGTTCATCCATCTTTCCACTGAAAACATTAATTTCTTCTATCGCATGCATATTAGTAGATCTTTCGGTGTGCCATTGAGAATAATTAACTATAATATTATCTAGGAGTTTGGTAGCTTCTCCTAAAGTGATTTCTATAAAAGTGCCTCCCGCGGCCGAATCTAAAAGATTTCTAGAAGCAAAATTTAATCCGGCATAATTTTTTTGTATAATCATCCAAAGATTCAAACCATGTGTAGGGCAATTACGTATCATTAATTTCATCCTCTCCCAAGCTTGTGCAACATGTTCATGATCAAGTTGCTTAAAATTCATGATATCGTTTCCAAGAGAGATGATTTTAGCGGGAGGAAAATACTTAGAGATAAAAGCATCTTTGCACTTATTCCATGAATCAATACTATTTTTAGGCAAAGACGAAACCAAGCTTTAGCACGACCTCTAAGCGAAAAAGGAAATAGCTTCAATTTAACAATATCATTGTCCACATCTTTCTTCTTTTGCATATCACACAAATCAACGAAGCTATTCAGATGGGTAGCGGCATCTTCACTAGGAAGGCCGGCGAAATGATCTTTCATGACAAGATTCAACAAAGCAGCATTAATTTCACAAGATTCAACATCGGTAAGAGAAGCAATCGGAGTGCTAAGAAAATCATTGTTGTTGGTATTGGTAAACTCACACAATTTAGTATTGTCTTGAGCCATGGTGACAAGCAAGCAATCCAACACACGAGCAAACAATAAGCAAGCGAAAAAAGGGCGAACGGAAAAGAGAGGGCGAATGAAACGGCAAGGATGAAGTGGGGGAGAGGAAAACGAGAGGCAAATGACAAATAATGTAATGCGAGGGATAAGAGTTTGTGATGGGTACTTGGTATGTCTTGACTTGTGCGTAGACTCCCCGGCAACGGCGCCAGAAATCCTTCTTGCTACCTCTTGAGCACTGCGTTGGTTTTCTCCTGAAGAGGAAAGGGTGATGCAGTAAAGTAGCGTAAGTATTTCCCTCAGTTTTTGAGAATCAAGGTATCAATCCAGTAGGAGATCACGCTCAAGTCCCACGCACCTACACAAACAAATAAGAACCTCACAACCAACGCGATAAAGGGGTTGTCAATCCCTTCACGGTCACTTACGAGAGTGAGATCTGATAGATATGATAAGATAATATTTTTGGTATTTTTATGATAAGAGAATAAGATGCAAAGTAAAATAAACGGCAATAAAAATAGCTAAGTGTTGGAAGATTAATATGATGGGAAATAGACCCGGGGGCCATAGGTTTCACTAGTGGCTTCTCTCAAGAGCATAAGTATTACGGTGGGTAAACGAATTATTGTCGAGCAATTGATAGAATTGAGCATAGTTATGAGAATATCTAGGTATGATCATGTATATAGGCATCACGTCCGCAACAAGTAGACGAAAACGATTCTGCATCTACTACTATTACTCCACACATCGACCGCTATCCAGCATGCATCTAGAGTATTAAGTTCATAAGAACAGAGTAATGCTTTAAGTAAGATGACATGATGTAGAGGGATAAACTCATGCAATATGATATAAACCCCATCTTTTTATCCTCGATGGCAACAATACAATACGTGTCGTTTCCCCTTCTGTCACTGGGATCGAGCACCGCAAGATTGAACCCAAAGCTAAGCACTTCTCCCATTGCAAGAAAGATCAATCTAGTAGGCCAAACCAAACTGATAATTCGAAGAGACTTGCAAAGATAACCAATCATACATAAAAGAATTCAGAGGAGATTCAAATATTGTTCATAGCTAATCTTGATCATAAACCCACAATTCATCGGATCTCGACAAACACACCGCAAAAGAAGATTACATCGAATAGATCTCCAAGAAGATCGAGGAGAACTTTGTATTGAGATCCAAATAGAGAGAAGAAGCCATCTAGCTAATAACTATGGACCCGAAGGTCTGAGGTAAACTACTCACACATCATCGGAGAAGCTATGGTGTTGATGTAGAAGCCCTCCGTGATCAATGCCCCCTTCGGCGGAGCGCCGGAAAAGGCCCCAAGATGGGATCTCACGGGTACAGAAGGTTGCGGCAGTGGAAGTAGGGTTTTGGCTCCTCTTTCTGATGTTTTGGGGGTACGTAGGTATATATAGGAGGAAGAAGTACGTCGGTGGAGCAACATGGGCCCCACGAGGGTGGAGGGCGCGCCTGGGGGGGAGGTAGGCGCGCCCCCTGCCTCGTGCTCTCCTCGTTGATTGCTTTACGTGGACTGCAAGTCCTCTGGATCACGTTTGTTCCAAAAATCACGTTCCCGAAGGTTTTATTCCGTTTGGACTCCGTTTGATATTACTTTTCTGCGAAACACTGAATAGGCAAAAAACAACAATTTGGGCTGGGCCTCCGGTTAATAGGTTAGTCCCAAAAATAATATAAAAGTGTATAATAAAGCCCATTAAACATCCAAAACAGAATATAATATAGCATGGAACAATAAAAAATTATAGATACGTTGGAGACGTATCAGTGAGCGGCTGTCCAATGGAGGCCAACGTGTCAGCAAGGCCCTTGACCTTGTTGTAGAACTCCGTGGCCGTGGAGTCGAGATTTTCACACTCGCCAAGCTGATGACGAATCGCGGAGACACGAGCCTGTGACTGCGCCGCAAACGAGCGCTCGAGGATAGTCCATGCCTCGTGAGATGTCTTGGCAAAGACGACAAGCACAACGATAGCCGAAGTAAGCGACCCCTGGATGGAGGAGAGGTTCGCCTGGTCCTGCCCTGTCCAAACATGGTGTGCCGGATTATAGACCGGACCGTGCACGCTGTCCACCAGCGCGGGGGGACAAGGGAGAGAGCCGTCGACGTAGCCAAGCAGATAATGGCTCCCAAGGAGCGGAAGGACCTGCGCACACCAGAAGATGTAGTTGTCCGACGACAACTTGATGGTGATGAGATGGCAGAAGTGAAACGGCGGCGGTAGCAGCGATCCCACCGAGTAGACTGCCTGAGGTGAGCACACCGTAGAGGCAGCCAGCGGCACCGTGGATGCGGCCAGGGGTGCGGACGGCGCGGGGGCAGGTGGCGCCGCTGCCGAGGCCGACGCCGCAAGACCCGCCATCAAGGCCGACGCGGGCGCCGCCAGCGGAAGAGGTGGAACAGCAACGGCTGCGGGAAAAGCGGACGAGGCGGCGGCGGTGTGCACCGCGAGCACCTTCCCGGGCGACGAAGCAGCCGGAGGAGTCACGAAGAAGGAGCCCACGCTCCTTGTCCCGAGCGGGGACTGCACCGCGGCGGCATCTAGCGGACGGGACAGGAGGGCCGCGAGGGAGGCCGGCAGGAAGCCGGCGTTGGTGGATCCGGCGGCGGCGGCGCACGACATGGCGGCGGCGGCGCAATCGGGAGTGAGGCGGCGGCGGTGGCGGTGGTGTCGGGTGTTTAGGGTTTAGGCGGAAGCATATGTGACCTAGTCTGATACCATGTAAGACAATAGGTTTGGGGGGAACCGGCACAACCCTGTAGGGGTGGCCTATCACATATATATAATGAGTGGGATACAACGTTACAATATACATGTATAAATACAGAAGCTATACAGTCTAACATCTTGCAACTCTATTCCTATTTCAAAAGCTTTTCTGCAACTCAGCACCTGTTGCAGACAGACTACATAGCCAAGTAGAAATCCAGTATCCCTTTTTCCATCCCTGTAGGCTAGGGAGTGTAGCGGTGCCGCCGGCGGCGTGCCACTGCCATGGAGGATGCGGTCCCAACGGCCGAGCTCCGCCATCTGTAGGTCGTCTTTACCGAGCACATCCATGCTTGCTCTATGCCGCCAAATGCCTCCCCGTCGATCGGATCGACGGATCCGACACGCCACAGCACCGCGAGGTACGTCCATGTCCACCCCGCGCTCGGCCCTGCATTATTGTGCGCAACATCACCTCCGAGACAAGTTTCGGCAATAACGACGTCGTTGCGGAACGGCGACAATGAACAACGACTGTGCTAGTGCGCGATGTGGCTGGACATGCTTTTGCAATTTTTGCAACAAGAGTCTTATTGCAGAAAATTAGAGAAGAGGTTCTGCAACAGGGGTCTGGTTGCAGAAAATTAGAGAAGGAAAGGTTTTACAACAAGGGTCTTGTTGGGGTGCTTTGTATCACTGTTCGGTTGCAATATAAATCAGAGGTCCTTCCTAAAAAAAGGTCTTGTTGCAGAAAATTAGAGAAGAGGAGGTTCTGCAACAAGGGTCTTGTTGCAGAAAATTAGAGAAGGAAAGGTTTCACAACAAGGGTCTTGTTGGGGTGCTTTGTATTACTGTTCGGTTGCAATATAAATCAAAGGTCCTTTCGCAAGAAAAAAGGATCTTGTTGCAGAAATTAAAGAAGATGAGTTTTTGCAACAAGAGCATTGGTGCACAGATCGGGGGACATAACCTCTTTTCACGAAAAAAGTCACTTATAACAAGAAATATATAAATATTACAACTTAAAATAGAATGAAACGAGCGTGAGCTTAACAACTAATTCGTTGTCGTCTTTTGGAAAATACGCCATGGAAAGGTGTATCGATTTGATAGAAGAAAGGCAAGACAGTCAACGTCGTCAAGAGACATACAACGCAAGATTAGGCATTTGCCATGCCAGTACAATCTAGATCTACTCCGTCTACCATGTGCCGTCTGGAAGTAAACCTAGTGAATCAATCCCCTCGCAGAAGGCCGGCAAGCCACCACTGCCCACCTTTCTGAAGGACAGAGATCCAGTGCAAGTCACGCCGTAACTGGCGGGCGGGCAGCCGTTGGATGCAGGGGGGTTCAGATTGAATACTGTAACGCGAACACTATGGATGGTACTGTAGACTGGGGTACTGTGGATGGCCTACTGTAGACGAGTCACCGTAGCTCGGGGGTGCTGTTCACACAGATCTGTCCGTTGATCCTTGATCGGACGGTGTGAAGAGGGGAGCCAGTCACTGGATCTCAATCCCTTCCTGAAGCACCGCGCTGGCAATGGCACCAAAGTAGGCTTGCACATTGTCAAAGATCACATCTAACGGGTTGTCTGGCTCGTCTAATGCGGAAACTTAATGACTTAAAACTTTTAACTCGACTCATTATGACTCGAGTTTGAGCCGATTACCGAGCTATTAGTTTAAACTACGATTTGAAGTTGTATTTCTACCACTAGTATAAACCATTGTTTGCGCGCTAGATATAGAACATGGATATTTGCACATTCTTTTTATTTTGACAAAATTGCAGTGCGCTTGCTTTTAAAGGTTGTGTGGAGATTTGGATTCTACTAAGAAACAAAACGTTGGAAGTTCACACACACTCCAGAAAAGGATGGATTCACGTGCCGAACACAGCCCCGCGGTGTTCAAATCAAATCCCAGTGTTATTGCTACCGCAGTATCCATCCGCGTGCTCCTTCGACCGACGAGGTCCATCGCATCATCGACCTGCGCGGTCACATGCTCATGGGGATGACTCGACCGTCCGATCCCCGCGTCCTCTTGCTCAACTTGATCTGTCACCAAAACAGCAACTTGAACCCTTTCAAAAAGAAAACAGCTTTAACCCTTTGATCAAAAGGAAAAGCAGCAACTTGAACCATCAGCAGACAAGGGGCTAGCAAAGGACGATGCGAATCTACAGCAGGCCGGAAAGGCCCGACTCGATCGGTCGGACGTTTCCGCCGATTCGAACGGACCAGCCCCAGCCACGCAACTTCCAGAGAGAGACGTGTCGCGTATCTTCTCTCCTATACTTAGCCGTGCTGTACCTCATCAGCTTGACACGCTAGCTAGCTGCAAAGTTAGCTAGTCCACTGTACACTTGACCTGGTTGGCCCTGACAAGCAGTGAATCAATCACAGCACAGCACAGGTGTTACCTGTTGCGGCCGTGGAAGGGTCACAACGCCAAAGGCTCACGTGCATGATGGCCGCATCGGTCGTGTGGTTGGAAAGCAACGAGGCGCAATCACGGGACGATCACGGCCACACGTCCCCCAGATAATGCGAATCCAGCAGACTCGAACAAGTGAAAAAAAAAAGAGACAGACTGAGACGGTACTAAGATACACAAATCAATCATGCAGTGACAATCAATCAGCACACAATCATGGCCGCCTAGCTAGAGGAAAGTCCGGCGGAGTGCAATTATTGGCTGCCACGCCAAGCCGACGTGTTACCCTGTTGCTTGTCCTCTCTGCACATGTACGTACCGTCCGTCGTCACCCTCCTATTCGTCGCCTGATTAATCTAGGCACTCCAGTAATTGATCATCAATCAGCAATGAGCGAACCAATCCATAGTTGGATGGTCAGAGGAACAGCGATATCCCTAGTCTATCAGGGTTCAAATCCTGGTGCTTGCATTATTTCTGAATTTATTTCAGAATTTTTGACGATGCGTTTTTTGTGGAGGAGACCGAAACCGATCGGGGCGGTGCCTTATCGAAGAGTCTAACTTTCTAATGCGAATAAAACAACAATATAAAAATATTACTCCTATACGTACTAAATCAACGACAATTATATGGATTAAAGGAAGTATATTTTTTTTTCTGAAGATAATTTCCCATGAGGAGCTCGACAACAAGGAGATCGACCGCCGCCACTGCCATCCCTTTTCTCGACGGTGAGAGGAATCGACCGATCAGCGGCGGATTAATCAACTATCTATAACTTTCTAATGCGAATACGAAGGTAATTAAAATGTATTTTACGTCTAACCTATAACAGTTGTCACCGATTTAATATTACTCCCTCCGTTTGTACATGTAAGACGTTTTGGCAGTTTAAAACAAGACTGCCAAAACGTCTGATATTCCGGAACAGGAAGAGTATATAATTTTCTAATTATACTTTGTGGGTCAAAAATATAATAGCACACGCATTTTATATGCCTACTGAAGTACTGATCGGATTGGTCGATCGATCGTCCATAGCCTCTACGGACTACGTACATGCGCAGGTAAAAACAAAACAGCATTCAATCAGTCAACACCGGCGCCTAGCTATGAGCCTCGGAAATGCAATAGCGGCCTACTGTTTGCTTGTGTGCCTTCCACCGTAAGAGTCCGTTGTTCATCCGTGGAATCTGGACATTCATCTCGTAGTCACTTGCGCCACCAAAGAATGGCTACGACCGGAGTGCGTACAAATTACTGGTCTGGTGGACAACCGTAGCCTGCGCAGCCGCCACCTACCTAGGCCGATTAGGTTTCTCCTGCCGCCACACCTTATCCACCGGTTCATCGTCACCTTCCTCTTCTTCTGTCGTTGGTGGGAGAGTGCGGGTAACAGCATGGTTAATAACCAACAGCCGACTATATGGAGTGACCATGTTATATATTGTCGACCTAATAGCTCATAAATATACGAGTATAATAGTCGTGGTTCATCTTTTTATCTCACAAAGTGTGTTAGAGCATGTGGTACAACCGGCTGTCATTCTTCAGTTTGCTTCTTTTCTCTCACCTCTATTTTTTTCCCTTCAACTAGGCAAAAATTTGATGTGACATCTTTTATAGTCCGTCTATATCATTCTATTATACTTGTTCTAAGCACCGATCCATCAGTGGAGTATTATTTTTGTACTTTTGTTTTGTGGAATATCAATTTTGTCCCTCAAGTATAGTTAGGGAATCTCCAATGGACTTTCAAACCTCCCGTGTATGTCCGGATCACTTTTGCCACCCAACCGAGTCCTTAAAGTGTCTACGGACCAGTCCGAAATCTGGTATATTGGAAGCGAATTTGTGGCTAGTTTACGAGCGTCCGAACATCATCAACAAAAGCAACCGCGTGGCCATCCTCTCGTTCTCTCTCCCCTCTCTCCTCCCAACCGCACATATCCAACCAAAAGCAATCACATGGATGATCCCCCTCTCGCTCTTCTCCCAACCGGACAAATGAGGATTATTAGTGAATAAGCGTTTGATGGCTCCCTCTCGTACCATCGTTGGTGGACTGGTCTCCACCGGTCCATAAACGGATACAGTGTCTGATTTATGGGGTCAGAGTCGGAGATGCCCTTACATCCTATATGAAAAAATAGTAAATAAAGAAAAGGTAAAGAAATGGGAAATAAAATTGACCTTCGATTCTACTCATAGTAAAAGTTTTGCCAAGAAAAAACTCCCGTCGACTACAAGGCAAGAACATAAAATTTTGAGGACAGAAAATGTGAATAGTAGCTTGTATGTAGTGTTGATTTTGTTTTTCTCACCTAGAATACCACGAAAGTCATTCCTTAGCGATTTTTTAATGCAAATACTAGCAGATGGTCACATTTGTATCTCAAAAAGTTTAATAAATTTTGATTTTTTGGAGTTACTATTTTCCCATATATGGTGCACCTACACCGGAGAGACGAAGGTGCTTGTCCCTTATTTTCTGGCTTTCGGTCTGGGTCTTCGTTGTCCGCCGCTTTCTGCGATGGTGATGGCAACGCTTAATAACGACTCTTTCGAATTCTTCTACTGCTCTGATGACACATGAGATGCTGGAACCCGTGAGATCGCATGAACATATATGTCACTAATCCCTGTCGCTTCTACCGGTGGTGGTGGCTGTGCGCAATAAGTTCTCCTCCGGCTTCAGTGGTGCACGCACCATTGATCTAGTGACGAGATCGGGTGAACATGTTTTCCTTTCCCTCAGTGGCCAACACATTGATGCGTGTGTTAGAATTAATGGGCTAGGCCCATAGCAATTTCTGAAATCTCAAAACCCATGTGTAAAATGGCAAGTGGTGGTGCTAAGTTTAGTCCCACCCCGGAAGTTGAAGAAGAGTTGGACCTCTTTATATAGTGGGTTCTCTCCACCACTCTAAGTGGTGTGTGAGAAGAGAAAGGGAAAACCACACGCGTGCTCGCTCGCCTCGCCGGGCCGTGGCGAGGCGAGGCGAGGCGAGGCGTACATGCGACATGCGCGTGAATGGTCCGCCGAAATCCGATCCGTCTCCTTGCAGGAGCGCAGCTTCCTTTTGCCGTTTTATTTTTATGTCTTGGCAGACAAGTTTTTGATTTCTTGTCCGGTAAGTATACGAATTAGAAACCGAGTCGGTTGGGATTGTGATCGCGACACAATACCGCCTCTGGTCCTAATATATATACAGCTACCGGCTGCGGCCAGAGACACACCGAAAACACCTAGGGTTTTGCCTCATCTCACAACTTGCGCCGCCATCGTAGTCTACTCCATCCCAAACGCCGGCGTGCATCGGCGCGTGGGAGAGCAGGTCTCCGGAACCGTTCGTCTTTGCGATCCTGCACCGGGAGAGGTTTTTGGGAAGCGCTGTGCGCAACTGCTCAAATTCGTCATCACGGGTCGTCTTCCGTCCAAGTCGGGCGGTGCTACTCATCGTCGTATTCATAGCCGTCAGCAGCAGATCGTCGCCAACATCGTCATCAACACCGTCGCACCCATAATAGCTAACGATCAGTACGTCCAACATCCTCTGTTCATGTCTGTCTCTACAGCTATTGTTACGTGTTTGCTGCTGTTATGCATGTCTTGTTGTTCTTCTAGTTTGCTAGATTATTGCATGCTAGTATCTCTTCTAGTCATGAATTATTTACTGGAATTAATCATGAACTTGCCTAATATTCCAACAATCCAAAAACCTAATTATAGGCAATTTTCTGAGTTAACTATGGCTGGATTCGCTGATGCACTGAGGCCGGATAAGTTTACCGGTGTGCACTTTAAGAGGTGGCAGGTGAAGACCACGCTCTGGCTTACTGCTCTGAAAGTTTTCCACGTTAGTGTTGGTGCTCCAGAGGGAATGACTGACGAAGTTCAGAGAAAATTCCAGGAAGCCAATACTATGTTTGTGGGATGCATTCTGAGTGTTCTTGCTGACCGTCTGTGTGATGTGTACATGCACATAAATGACGGAAAGGTTCTGTGGGATGCACTGAATGCAAAATTCGGTGCAACAGATGCAGGCAGTGAACTGTACATCATGGAGAGTTTTCATGACTACAAGATGGTGAATAACCGTTCTGTGGTTGAACAAGCTCATGAGATACAGTGCATTGTGAAGGAACTTGAACTCCTTAAATGTGTTCTACCCGAAAAATTCGTGACTGGGTGCATGATTGCAAAGTTGCCTCCTTCATGGAGGAATTTCGCCACAACTCTGAAGCATAAGAGACAGGAGATATCAGTTGAAAATCTGATTGCATCTCTTGATGTTGAAGAAAAAGCTCGGGCTAAAGATACTACTGAAAAAGGAGGTGAGGTTCAGCCTACTGCTAACATGGTGCAGAGGTACCCACAGAACAAGAACAAAGGGAAGAACAAACCTGTTTTCAACAAGCCTACCAAGACTACTACCTTCAAGAAGAAGAAGTTCAACAAGGCTGAGCTAGAGTGCTACGCCTGTGGGAAGCCTGGACACTTTTCCAAGGAATGCCCTGAACGTGCAGACCGCAGAGGGAAAACAAGCTCCAAGACTGTCAACATGGTGACCGCTAGCAATACTGATGGGTATGGTAATTTACCTATTGTGCTTTCAGTATTTCAATCATCTTCGTGGTGGATTGATTCGGGTGCTAACGTTCATGTGTGTGCTGACATCTCCCTGTTTACTTCTTATCAGGTCGCAAGGGATTCTTCCGTCCTAATGGGGAATGGGTCACATGCTTCTGTTCGTGGCATTGGCACGGTGGATCTGAAGTTTACTTCGGGAAAGATCGTGCAACTAAGGAACATGCAGCATGTCCCTACTATGAACAAGAATCTAGTTAGCGGCTCCCTTCTATGTCGAGATGGATTTAAGGTAGTTTTAGAGTCCAATAAAGTAATCGTGTCAAGATTTGGACAATTTATAGGAAAAGGCTATGAGTGCGGAGGCTTGTTCCGTTTTTCCCTTTCAGATTTTTGCAATAAGTCAATAAACCAAATTTGTGCTAGTGTTAATGATGATGCAAGTATTTGGCACTCTTGTTTATGTCATATTAATTTTGGTTTAATGTCTCGGCTATCCAGCATGAGTTTAATTCCGAACTTCACAGTTGCCAAAGGTTCTAAGTGCCATATAGTTGTATGCAATCTAAGCAACCTCGAAAGCCTCATAAGGCTGCCGAGGAGAGAAACTTGGCACCTCTAGAACTCATACATTCTGATCTTTGTGAGATGAATGGTGTGTTGACAAAAGGTGGAAAGAGATATTTCATGACTTTGATTGATGATGTGACTAGATTTTGCTATGTTTATTTGTTGCAAACTAAAGATGAAGCATTAGACTACTTTAAAATCTATAAAGCTGAAGTTGAAAATCAACTAGAGAGAAAGATCAAGCGTCTTAGGTCCGATCGTGGTGGACAGTATTTTCCCAAAGTTTTTGATGAATTTTGTGAGGAACATGGTATTATTCATGAGAGGACGCCTCCCTATTCACCTCAATCAAATGGAGTGGCCGAGAGGAAAAACCGCACATTGACTGACTTGGTGAATGCCATGTTAGACACTGCTGGTTTATCTAAGGCATGGTGGGGGGAGGCTCTATTGACTTCATGTCATGTCCTGAATAGAGTTCCCAACAATAATAAGGAGAAAACCCCTTATGAGGAGTGGGTTGGGAGAAAACCATCACTTTCTTATTTGCGCACTTGGGGATGTTTGGCAAAGGTCAATATTCCTATTCCTAAGAAACGCAAACTTGGACCAAAGACAGTGGATTGTGTCTTTCTAGGGTATGCTCAACGGAGCATTGCTTATAGGTTTTTAGTGGTAAAATCTGAAGTACATGATATGCATGTTGATACTATAATGGAATCTCGTGATGCAACATTTTTTGAGAACATATTTCCTATGAAAGATATGCATAGCATTGCTAGATTTTCTTCTGAGATAATTCCTGAATCTAGTACAACTGATGAATATTTTGAACAATCACATGAGGAAGTCCTTGAGAAGGATAACAATGAAGTTCCTATAAGGAACAAGAGACAAAGGATTGCAAAATCCTTTGGTGATGATTTCATTGTATACCTTGTGGACGACACACCCAAGACGATTGCAGAAACATATGCATCTCCGGATGTAGATGATTGGAAAGAAGCTGTTCATAATGAGACGGACTCAATTCTTTCTAATGGAACTTGGGAACTAACTGATAGACCATATGGTTGTAAACCTGTGGGCTGTAAGTGGGTGTTCAAAAAGAAGCTAAAGCCTGATGGTACTATTGATAAGTACAAGGCGCGGCTAGTGGCCAAGGGCTACACTCAGAAAGAAGGCGAAGATTACTTTGACACCTATTCACCCGTTGCTAGAATGACCACCATTCGAGTGTTACTTTCCTTGGCTGCCTCTTATGGTCTTATCATTCATCAAATGGATGTAAAGACAGCTTTTCTCAATGGAGAGTTGGAAGAGGAGATCTATATGGATCAGCCTGACGGGTTTGTGGTAAAGGGTGAAGAGAGAAAGGTGTGCAAGTTGTTAAAATCTTTGTATGGTCTGAAACAGGCACCTAAGCAATGGCATGAGAAGTTTGAATGAACTCTGACTTCTGCAGGATTTTTCATTAACGAGGCTGATAGGTGTGTTTACTATCGCCATGGTGGGGGCAATAGTGTCATATTATGTTTGTATGTGGACGACATACTGATCTTTGGTACAAACTTTAATGCAATTAATGAGGTCAAGTCTTTTCTATCAAAAAGTTTTGACATGAAAGATCTGGGAGAAGCCGATGTAATTCTAAACATCAAACTTATTAAGGATGAGAGTGGGATTACATTAACGCAATCTCACTATGTTGAGAAGGTCTTGAACCGATTCGGTTTTATGGATAGCAAGCCTTCTCCAACACCTTATGATCCCAGCGTGACACTCAGAAAGAACAAGAAAGAAATGAGAGATCAATTAAGATACTCTCAAATTGTTGGTTCACTCATGTACTTAGCTAGCGCTACAAGACCAGATATCTCTTTTGCTGTGAGCAAACTGAGTAGGTTCATGTCCAACCCGGGTGATGATCATTGGCATGCACTAGAAAGGGTCTTGCGCTATCTAAGAGGTACTATCACTACTAGAAAAAGGCCTACTAATGGCGCACCTAATCTGGCCATTAATGGCGCATTAGTGGTGCGCCATTAGTAGCACGCCATTAGTATATTTTACTAATGGTGCACCACTGGTGCGCCATTAGTATCTGGTATACTAATGGCGCACCCCAGATGCGCCATTAGTATATACAACAGTGCGCCATTAGTATGCCTCCCAGGGGGCCATGTATACCCAGGTGCTTTGGCATACTAATGGCGCACTAGAACAGGATGCGCCATTAATAACTTCGGCATACTAATGGCGCACTGTTTAGTGATGCGCCATTAGTATCCTTTGGCATACTAATGGCGCACTATAATGTGATGCGCCATTAGTATGAATATTAGGTTTTTTTATTTTTTAATTTTCTGTTTTTTGCACAAGTTACAAAATGTATAATTGGACAAAATATAGACAGCACACATCAACAACAGATTCATCGAATACAATAGAAGATTAGTCTCTGAATACAATTCATCATTTTAGTCTCCGAATACAATTCATCATATTAGTCTCCGAATTGAAAAGACCGAACAAAGATAGAACATTATATTACAAGTCTCGAGACCGCGAGTTTGTCTTCACATTACAAGTCGATATCGATCATCTAAACTACCATCACATAGAAGAGAGCTGCGGTCATCACGATGAGCATCATCACGATGAAACTCGTCTTCATCCGGTTCCTCCAACGCTCCCTCCCCTCTCCCGCTAGATAGCGGGCGTATCTAGATTCGGCCTCGGCCCTAGTGGCGTACCCTTTGTAACTGTTACCGCTGAATCGGTGAACCTGTCTCCGACACTCCTCCCAGTCGTCGTAGACTCCGGGAACCTTACCCTTGTACACGACATACCACGGCATCGCTATGCAGTAGCCAAACGAAACGTTAGTACCAATTCACAGACAATACATAAGCAATATATAAGTATGCAACAGAACGATCGGAAGAGAAAAGCAACACATTAATAGCATCGATTACATCTAAGTTGAAGGACTCTCGAAACCAAAGAGACATACTACAAGTTCATTAAAGTTTAATTACAATATGAGCCAATCGATGTTTCAGAACTAGACACAGCATCACTGCTTTCGACTCGACTCAAGGGACCGGAGCGTGGATGAAGCCGTCGTCTATCGTGGGAGTCATGAAACAACGGGCATTGTCAGCCTGCATTTGTAGGATTGTGTCGATGTCACTGTTGGACGGTTGATTTCTGAGGTAGAACTGCCCCGAGGTACGAAGGACATCTTGATGGATGATTTCCGCAAAATCCGACTGGATGCGAAAGAATTCTTGTCTGATGTCCGCGTCCTGGATTGCCGACACGCTCGCGGCCCAATCTTTGAGTCTACTCGGTAGCAGTAGTTGATGATGGTCCCGTACGATCGCCCGCATGTGATGGATGGCGTAGTAGGCACCCTTCTGACCGCCAGGCGGCTGCTTGACGCAGCAGAACGTCGTATTGTGGGAGAACACGTGCTTGCCGTACTTACGAATAGGCCTGGTGAAGGTGCCTCCAGATTTGACGTAGCCGGGGAGAACATCATCAAGAACCTTCTTGACATTTGTGTAGTCTACGTTCGACTGACGGTCCGGGTCGAAATACGTGGCCATGGAATATTTGGGCTTAGGAGGATGAGCGTGCAATGTGTGTCACTGCAGAAAACACGGAATGTTAAAAGAAAAACGATCGAAATCTAAGAATTCATATGTTACGGGGTGGTTGAGGGGAGGACTTACTCGGGAAAGTAAGGCACGAAGAAGTTATCCTTATCTTGGTTTGTGTAGCGACCAGACCTCAAATGGCCTGTGCTGCTGTGCACCAGTGTCATCCCTGGATCAGTAATGCTGACACGCACAGTACAAAAGGAGGATTTATAACAGAGTAGCAATCACACACTTATTACATCGAATATCTCCGAAGAGATTAAGTATAATAAACATGGCTTAAGGCCATCTAATAACGATAACAGCGAAAGACTTGGAAGATAAGTGAGTCCATCAACTCCAGCGACATCACTGAGTATAAGACCACGACCAAAGGCTCCTTACTCGTCGTCTGAAAAGTCTGCAACATGAAACGTTGCAGCCCGAAAACGGGTCAGCACATAGAATATGCTGGCAAAGTAACACATAGAGAGCAATGAACAATGATAATGCTATACTATATGCATATATGGCTGGTGGAAAGCTCTATGGTTACAGTTTTTGCGAAAAGCCAATTTTATCCTACTGCAAAGGAATAAATTTTATTTAACTATCATGGTGGTTGAAACATTGAGAAGGTACCTCCAACTCAATCCCAATTAAGTATCATCATTAACCCAACAAAATTAATTATAAGTATCACGGTGATGAGATTCAAATGATAATCCAGATACTAGATACTCAAGTTGTCCATAACCGGGGACACGGCTAATCATGATCAGTTTGTACACTCTGCAGAGGTTTGTGCACTTTTCCCCACAAGACTCGATCGCCTCCGCTTGATTCTCGCACTGCATGATGTTTGAGAAACGGATGACCGAGACACAGTCTTTCAGAAACAGTCACTCTCTACTCTGGATGGACCGGTACACCTACTTTCCCCTACATCTGCTAGTCCACCTCTTCAAGAGATCCTGTAACCTACTCAGCTATGCTAGAGCCCATAATAGCTTGTGGCTGCACACGGAAGTTTCTAGCATGAATAATCTTATGATCCCTTTGAGCCTGGGTGGCGGTCCTTATACAAACAGACAACACTGGGTTCTCCAGGTGCCTCAATCCACCCAGATGTGAGTTTTAGTTGCCACCTTAAGTTTGAACCATTATTAAACATCTCACATCTGTCATGAATATCACTCAAACCCAATCCACGTCTACGAGCATAGCATGGCAATATAATAGCAACGTAGAAGTAACTCCCAAGGGTTTGATATAGTAAAACAGGTAATAGGTACTACCTCAACTACTTCCCAATACCCACAATTTAATTAGATCCTAACCATGCAATTGTTTGAGGGAAAAAGATCTAATGCAATAAAACTGGGTATGAACGGGGTATGATCAAAGTGTTACTTGCCTTGCTGATGATCCGCAAAACCTAGCTAGTCGAAGTAACAAGCGGCACACTCCGGGTACTCTATCGCAAACAAACAAGCATACAATCAGTACTCAACTAATGCACAGGTAAAACTCGAATGAAAGATCCAACCAGAAAGTTCAACTTAAGAACTCCGGTTTGCAAAAAGAATCAACTCGAAAGAAGCAACGAAAGTCAAACGGCGAAAGAAAGAAACTTCGTTTGCTAATCTGGATCTAGGTCAAATTTTACTATAGCAAAAACTTGTTTGAATAGGTTAAACGGAAAGAGAATCTCGAGACGAAACTCTAGGCGCT
The DNA here is from genome assembly GCF_018294505.1 of Triticum aestivum. Taxonomy (NCBI): domain Eukaryota; kingdom Viridiplantae; phylum Streptophyta; class Magnoliopsida; order Poales; family Poaceae; genus Triticum; species Triticum aestivum. The sequence goes on from NC_057802.1 coordinate 69,928,590, forward strand.
TGAATCACCTGATTCCGATAAACGAGCGAAAAGTTAAACAGATTCGAAGATTCGATCAGAAATCGAATCCGAGAAAATAATGAGAAAATCCGACGAAAAAGAAAAACGGACGAACGGTTAAATAACGGACGTTCGTTAACAGAGAAAAACCGATGAACGCGTTCGTTAAAACGAACGGTTCGGTGAACGCTCGCGAAATAAGAAAACCGAAAAAAAACCGATCTAGGGTTTTTTTTAAAACAAAAGGTTTTTTTTTACAGAAAACCGGTCAACAACGAGACGGCCGGCGGCAGTACCTCGGCGGCGGCTCGGCGAGGGGCTCCGGCGGGCGGGGCTCGGGCGCGAGGGCGGCGGGGCTCGGGGGGGCTCCGGCGGGCGGTGGCGGCGGCTCCGGCGACTCCCGGCGGCGGCGGCGAGGCAAAAGGCGGCGGCGGCGGCTAGATGCGGGCGGCGGCGGCGGGCTCCTCCGGCGGCGGTGGCGAAGAAAACGGAGGGGGGTATTTATGGAAGGGGGTGCGGGCGGCTTGGGGAAGGGGCGAACCCGAGGCGGCGGCGGCGTCGTGGCGTGCTCGGACTCCGGCGGCGGCGTCGCGTGCAGGAAGAGGAGAGGCGACGGGGCGGGCCGTCGGCTGGGCTCGGCCCAGTCGGCGCGGGCGCGTGTTTTTTTTAATAAGTTCCGCGGAAAAAAAATATGTAGAAAAATAAATAAAAATCAGAAAAATATGAAATAAATTTTCCCCGTCTAGTTAGAAAATCTAGAATAGGGTGAACATTTTTTAAAATCAAAAATAAATATTTTGAAAACATGCATATTTTTAAATGCAATAAAAATTGCAAATAAAATTCAAATAAATCCCAAATAATGATTTTAACATTTTTCCTCCAGTATTTCAATGTTTTGGAGAAGTCATATTTTCTCCTCTCGTTTATTTTTAAAATGAAATATTTTTCCGGAGGGAAAAATAATTAAAACCAAAAATCCTCGTTTGAAAAACCAAATAAGAAAATTCGAGAAAATCCCCAACTCTCTCCGAGGGTCCTTGAGTTGCTTAGGATTTATCGAGGATTTGTCAAAATGCAAACAAAACATGATATGCAAAAGATGATCTATGTATAACATTCCAAATTGAAAATTTGGGATGTTACAAACCTACCCCCCTCAAGATGAATCTCGCCCTCGAGATTCGGGTTGGCTAGAAAACAGGTGGGAGTGGTTTTTCCGTAGATCTTCCTCTCGCTCCCAGGTGGCTTCATCCTCTGCGTGGTGACTCCACTGGACTTTGCAAAACTTGATAACCTTGCTGCGGGTAACTCGGCTGGCATACTCGAGAATCTTAACTGGCTTCTCCTCATAGGTCAAATCACTTTCCAACGGAATCGCTTCCAGTGGCACAGTATCTCTCAGCGGTATCTCAGCCATTTCTGTGTGGCACTTCTTCAACTGCGAAACGTGAAATACATCATGCACTCCAGACAATCCTTCGGGCAATTCCAGCTTATAGGCAACTTCTCCCATACGTTCCAACACTCTGTATGGTCCGATAAAACGAGACGCTAACTTTCCCTTAACTCCAAAGCGCTTCACTCCTCGAAGTGGTGATACTCGAAGATACACTCTGTCTCCGACTTCGTGAACTGTCTCCTTGCGTTTAGAATCAGCGTAACTCTTCTGCCTGGACTGGGCTACCTTGAGCCTATCGCGAATCAACCTTACTTTCTGTTCAGACTCCTTAATCAAATCTGGTCCAAACAACTGACGATCTCCAACTTCGTCCCATAACAACGGTGTTCTACACCTCCTTCCGTACAAAGCTTCGAAAGGGGCCATCTTCAAACTGGTTTGATAACTGTTGTTATATGAAAACTCTGCATATGGCAAATTGTCGTCCCAACTAGATCCATAATCTAGCGCACATGCTCTCAACATGTCCTCCAAAATCTGGTTGACTCTCTCGGTCTGTCCATCTGTCTGTGGGTGAAATGCTGTACTAAATTCCAGCCTGGTTCCCAATGTTTCATGTAACTGCTTCCAAAACTTCGAGGTAAATTGGGTTCCTCTGTCTGATACAATGGTCCTCGGAACTCCATGCAAACATACTATCCTGGTCATGTATATCTTTGCCAACTTAGCACTGGTGTAAGGTGGTCTTCACTGGAATGAAATGAGCCACTTTCGTCAAACGGTCGACTACAACCCATATCGAGTCATAGCCTGAACGAGTCCTGGGTAATCCTGTGATAAAATCCATGCCTATTTTATCCCACTTCCATTCGGGTATCGGCAATGGCTGTAGCAATCCTGCTGGCTTCTGATGCTCTGCCTTCACTCTCTGACATACATCACAAACTGCTACAAACTCCGCAATATCCTTCTTCATTCCGGTCCACCAGAAAGTATTCTTCAAATCCAAATACATCTTGGTATTCCCTGGGTGAATCGAGTACGGTGAATCATGGGCTTCTTGCAAAATCAACTTCCTGATCTCCGGATCATTTGGCACATATACGCGGTCCTCGAACCATAAGGTATCGTGCTCATCCTCACGAAATCCCTTGGCTTTTCCTTTGCTCATCTTCTCCTTTATCTCTTCAATCTCCTTGTCTGTCTTCTGAGCTTCTCTGATCCTTTCCATCAAGGTAGACTGAATCTCCAATGTCGCTAAATAGCCTCTAGGGACTATCTCCAAACATAGCTCGCGTAGGTCCTCGGCTAACTCCTGAGGTAACTCTCCTGTCATGAGGGTGTTGACATGACTCTTGCGGCTCAACGCGTCTGCTACTACGTTAGCCTTTCCAGGGTGATAATGCAATCTCATATCATAGTCTTTGATGAGCTCCAACCATCTCCTCTGTCTGAGGTTTAACTCCTTCTGCGTGAAAATGTACTTCAAACTCTTGTGATCCGTGTACACCTCACAATGGTTTCCGATGAGAAAATGTCTCCATGTCTTCAATGCATGCACCACGGCTGCTAATTCCAAATCATGCGTAGCATAATTCTTCTCATGGGGTTTAAGTTGTCGTGAAGCATACGAAACAACTCTTCCTTCCTGCATAAGCACTGCTCCAAGTCCTCGACGAGAAGCGTCGCAATAAACTTCATAGTCCTTGCGTTGATCTGGCAGAATCAACACTGGTGATGTAACCAATCGTTTCTTCAACTCTTGGAAACTAGCTTCACATTCCTCAGTCCAATTGAATTTGGTGTCCTTCTTCAATAGCTCAGTCATGGGCTTAGCAATCCTTGAGAAATTCTCGATAAATCTCCGGTAGTATCCTGCAAGTCCAAGAAAACTCCGGATTTCTCCAACTGTAGTGGGCGATTCCCAACTTGTCACTGTGTCAACCTTGGCAGGGTCTACTGCTATTCCTTCTCCAGAAATAACATGTCCAAGGAATCCAACTTCCTTCAACCAAAACTCACATTTGCTGAACTTGGCATATAACTGATGTTCTCTGAGCTTCTCAAGTACCAATCGTAAATGCTCCTCATGCTCTTCTTCATCCTTGGAAAAGATTAAAATATCATCAATGAACACCACGACGAACTTATCCAAAAACTCCATAAACACTTTGTTCATCAGGTTCATGAAATAGGCCGGTGCGTTAGTCAGTCCAAATGACATAACGGTATACTCATACAATCCATATCTGGTGGTAAATGCCGTCTTGGGTATATCCTGCTCTCGAATCTTTAACTGATGGTATCCCGATCGTAGATCGATCTTGGAAAATACTTTAGCTCCTTGCAAGCGGTCAAACAAATCATTGATCATCGGCAGTGGGTACTTGTTTTTGATGGTCACTTCATTCAATCCTCGGTAATCAACAACCATCCTTAGTGATCCATCTTTCTTCTCCACTAGAAGTACTGGTGATCCCCAAGGTGACGAACTTGGGCGAATATAGCCTTTATCCAGTAACTCCTTGATCTGCTTCTTAATTTCCTCCAAATCCTTTGCGGGCATCCTGTACGGTCTCTTAGATATTGGCCCTGTGCCTGGCAAAAGTTCAATCAAAAACTCAATGTCTCTATCTGGTGGCATGCCTGGCAACTCTTCTGGAAATACATCCGGATAGTCCTTCACCACTGGTACTTCCTCCTGTACAACTCCTGATAAGGAATTCACTTGAGTCCTCTTCGGCATATGCCTGGATACATACTTGATCCTTTTTCCTTCCGGGGTGGTAAGCAAAATAGTCTTGCTGGCACAATCGATGTTTCCTCCATACAACGATAGCCAATCCATTCCCAAAATCACATCCAAACCTTGTGATTCCAAAACAATGAGGTCTGAGGGGAAAACATGCCTTCCAATGGCCAACGGTATCTGAAAACATCCTTGGGTGGCCATATACTCTGCTCCTGGCGAGGTTACTAACATGGGGCTTTTGAGGACTTGGGTGGACATCTTAAACTTGTTTACGAATCCCCTCGATATGTATGAATGCGATGCACCAGTATCAAAAAGAACAGTTGCAGTAAATGACTTAACCAAAAACTTACCTATTACTGCATCAGGCTGAGCTTCAATCTCCTCCACGCTCACGTGGTTCACATGTCCTTTGTTGAACGGGTTCGGCTTCTTCCCAGAGCTTCCATTGCCATTTCCATTTTGGGCTTCGGGACAATCAGTTGCGTAATGTCCCGTCTTCTGGCACTTGAAACAGGTAATGTGACTTAGATCTCTCTTGTTTGGGGTAGATGGGTTGGTACGGTTCTGTCCGTTTCCTCCTCCATTCCCATTACCATTCTTGGAGCCATTATGGTTGTGCGAACTACCTCCTCCATGGGTATGCTGAAACTGTCCTCCCGGCTTCGGGGTAAATCGTGGCTTCTGCTGGGCTCCAGAATTGTACTTCCCTTGTCCATACTTCCTCTTGCGGTTTTCAATCTGCTGTTGCTTCCCTTCAATCATGAGAGCTCTATCTACCAGCTCCTGGTAGTTGTTGAAAGTTGCTACCATCAACTGCATACTCAGCTCATCATTCAATCCTTCCAGAAATTTCTCCTGCTTGGCAGCATCCGTAGCAACGTCATCTGGTGCATAACGTGCTAACTTACTGAAATCTTCCACATACTGGCCTACGGTGCGTCCTCCTTGGCGTAGGTTGCGAAACTCACGCTTCTTCATAGCCATAGCTCCTGCTGAAACATGAGCTGTACGGAAAGCTTGCTGAAACTGGTCCCATGTGACAGTGTCAATAGGGTGCGTGGCTGTATAATTCTCCCACCATGATGCTGCGGGTCCATCAAGCTGATGTGCGGCAAAACGCACTCTTTCCGCATCTGTGCATCCTGCAGTGGTCAACTCCCTTCCAACTTTGCGGAGCCAATCATCTGCTACAATCGGCTCGGTGCTACTGGAAAACACCGGCGGGTTTAGCCTTAAGAAACGGGCTAAGTGATCAACAGGTGGTGGTGGCGGTGGGTTGTTGTTGTTGTTGTTGCCTTGGTTCTGAACTAACACTTGCATCAGGGCATTCTGTTGCTGAATCAACTGGGTGATCTCTGGCGGGAAAACAAATCCGGTGTCGCGTCTCGGAGGCATCTGATAGGTTTAGAAAAGATGAGAATTAAGAATAGAATGAGGTCTAGAGAGAAAACACTACCCATATGCTCATGAGACAAATTCAATCAATATCACTCAATCAATCCAAACAAGGCAAAACAATCGATCTATCTAGCGTTACAAAGTGCTTGAGCTATACTACTAAATGGGGGAAAAACTACTACTGATATGGTAGTCTGCTAAAAATTCTGATCCGTTGAAGACTCCATGATGTCTGCTCCAGCTTCATCAATCCATTCGTCTTCACTTGGTTCCGAGTCGGTGTCGTCGATGATGATGTAGTTATCCGGACAGGTGCATTCGTCGACTTCTGCTTTTGGCACTGGATTTCCCACGAATGCTCCAATCTTATTCTCCAGGTCGTCAATCTTCCCGACTAGTGCGTTGATTTCCTCCAAATAATCTTCGCGCGTAGCCTTGAGTTCTTCTTGGAGTTCCTTGATCTTCGTGAATGCCTTCTTCAGTTCTTCCTTGTCCGTGCACATCTGGTTCTCCTGGCGTCGAATATGTTGGTTCTGCTCCTGGATGAAAGCTGCAATTGATCCATCCTTCTTGGTCTTGATCATCTCCCATTGCGCGTCTCGACGTCCACAAATTTGATAAATGGTATCCTTAAGCTCCTGGTGATAGACTTCTCCAATGCGTCCCATGGCAATGTGTGCGGCCATGCTCTTCCCTAAACTCCAAGTTGGTGCTTCGAAAACCAATCTCATGGGTTCCGTAATTGGCGCAAACGTTCTTCCTGGAATGATAACTTGAATCTTCCAGCTCTCCTCTTCAGGTAAGGTGGCGTTGTAGGTTCCGGTGACGCTTGGTATTCCTATGTTCAAGTACTTGGTGACTTCCTTCAAATGTCATCCAAACGGCGTGTCTTCATCTGGTTGCATGAATTTGCTCCTTGCATTCGCCATTCCTAAAAGAGTAGAAAGTGGAGAGGGGTCAGAAATGAGAAGAGTGAAGTTTTCTAGGGCTTAAGCTTAGTGGTCGTGTCCTACAGTCAGCGTGTGCTCTGATACCAACTTTGTAGCGACCAGACCTCAAATGGCCTGTGCTGCTGTGCACCAGTGTCATCCCTGGATCAGTAATGCTGACACGCACAGTACAAATGGAGGATTTATAACAGAGTAGCAATCACACACTTATTACATCGAATATCTCCGAAGAGATTAAGTATAATAAACATGGCTTAAGGCCATCTAATAACGATAACAGCGGAAGACTTGGAAGATAAGTGAGTCCATCAACTCCAGCGGCATCACTGAGTATAAGACCACGACCTAAGGCTCCTTACTCGTCGTCTGAAAAGTCTGCAACATGAAACGTTGCAGCCCGAAAACGGGTCAGCACATAGAATATGCTGGCAAAGTAACACATAGAGAGCAATGAACAATGATAATGCTATACTATATGCATATATGGCTGGTGGAAAGGCTCTATGGTTACAGTTTTTGCGAAAAGCCAATTTTATCCTACTGCAAAGGAATAAATTTTATTTAACTATCATGGTGGTTGAAACATTGAGAAGGTACCTCCAACTCAATCCCAATTAAGTATCATCATTAACCCAACAAAATTAATTATAAGTATCACGGTGATGAGATTCAAATGATAATCCAGATACTAGATACTCAAGTTGTCCATAACCGGGGACACGGCTAATCATGATCAGTTTGTACACTCTGCAGAGGTTTGTGCACTTTTCCCCACAAGACTCGATCGCCTCCGCTTGATTCTCGCACTGCATGATGTTTGAGAAACGGATGACCGAGACACAGTCTTTCAGAAACAGTCACTCTCTACTCTGGATGGACCGGTACACCTACTTTCCCCTACATCTGCTAGTCCACCTCTTCAAGAGATCCTGTAACCTACTCAGCTATGCTAGAGCCCATAATAGCTTGTGGCTGCACACGGAAGTTTCTAGCATGAATAATCTTATGATCCCTTTGAGCCTGGGTGGCGGACCTTATACAAACAGACAACACTGGGTTCTCCAGGTGCCTCAATCCACCCAGATGTGAGTTTTAGTTGCCACCTTAAGTTGAACCATTATTAAACATCTCACATCTGTCATGAATATCACTCAAACCCAATCCACGTCTACGAGCATAGCATGGCAATATAATAGCAACGTAGAAGTAACTCCCAAGGGTTTGATAAGTAAAACAGGTAATAGGTACTACCTCAACTACTTCCCAATACCCACAGTTTAATTAGATCCTAATCATGCAATGTGTTTGAGGAAAAAGATCTAATGCAATAAAACTGGGTATGAACGGGGTATGATCAAAGTGTTACTTGCCTTGCTGATGATCCGCAAAACCTAGCGAGTCGAAGTAACAAGTGGCACACTCCGGGTACTCTATCGCAAACAAACAAGCATACAATCAGTACTCAACTAATGCACAGGTAAAACTCGAATGAAAGATCCAACCAGAAAGTTCAACTTAAGAACTCCGGTTTGCAAAAAGAATCAACTCGAAAGAAGCAACGAAAGTCAAACGGCGAAAGAAAGAAACTTCGTTTGCTAATCTGGATCTAGGTCAAATTTTACTGTAGCAAAAACTTGTTTGAGTAGGTTAAATGGAAAGAGAATCTCGAGACGAAACTCTAGGCGCTTGAATCACCTGATTCCGATAAACGAGCAAAAAGTTAAACAGATTCGAAGATTCGATCAGAAATCGAATCCGGGAAAATAACGAGAAAATCCGACGAAAAAGAAAAACGGACGAACGGTTAAATAACGGACGTTCGTTAACAGAGAAAAACCGATGAACGCGTTCGTTAAAACGAACGGTTCGGTGAACGCTCGCGAAATAAGAAAACCGAAAAACCGATCTAGGTTTTTTTTTTGAAAACAAAATGTTTTTTTTACAGAAAACCGGTCAACAACGAGACGGCCGGCGGCAGTACCTCGGCGGCGGCTCGGCGAGGGGCTCCGGCGGGCGGGGCTCGGGCGCGAGGGGCGGCGGGGCTCGGGGGGGGGCTCCGGCGGCGGGGGCGGCGGCTCCGGCGACTCCCGGCGGCGGCGGCGAGGCAAAAGGCGGCGGCGGCTAGATGCGGGCGGCGGCGGCGGGCTCCTCCGGCGGCGGTGGCGAAGAAAACGGAGGGGGGGGGGTATTTATGGAAGGGGGTGCGGGCGGCTTGGGGAAGGGGCGAACCCGAGGCGGCGGCGGCGTCGTGGCGTGCTCGGACTCCGGCGGCGGCGTCGCGTGCGGGAAGAGGAGAGGCGACAGGGCGGGCCGTCGGCTGGGCTCGGTCCAGTCGGCGCGGGCGCGTGTTTTTTTTAAAAATAAGTTCCGCGAAAAAAAATGCGTAGAAAAATAAATAAAAATCAGAAAAACATGAAATAAATTTTGCCCGTCTAGTTAGAAAATCTAGAATAGGGTGAACAGTTTTTAAAATCAAAAATAAATATTTTGAAAACATGCATATTTTTAAATGCAATAAAAATTGCAAATAAAATTCAAATAAATCCCAAATAATGATTTTAACATTTTTCCTCCAGTATTTCAATGTTTTGGAGAAGTCGTATTTTCTCCTCTCGTTTATTTTTAAAATGAAATATTTTTCCGGAGGGAAAAATAATTAAAACCAAAAATCCTCGTTTGAAAAACCAAATAAGAAAATTCGAGAAAATCCCCAACTCTCTCCGAGGGTCCTTGAGTTGCTTAGGATTTATCGAGGATTTGTCAAAATGCAAACAAAACATGATATGCAAAAGATGATCTATGTATACCATTCCAAATTGAAAATTTGGGATGTTACAGTTTGCCAGAATGACGCCTTCGCGGTAAGAACTCGCGACTTGCCGGTCCCCAGCGCTGCCCAAGATCTTGGCACGCATGTAGAAGGGGTCGACTATCACGATGTCCGGGGTCTTGTCGCGAATGATCCGCATCTCCATACTCAGCGAAAATAGCCGAACGAAGGTGTAGTGCAGCGGATGAAGGTTCAACATAGCTTGGATGTCATCAAACCGCAGGACGATCGTACCCCCGATGGAGTTATCCACAAAGCCCTTGCCCTCTGGCACCTTGGCCGCGAAAACCGGGTATGCCACATCCTTCTCTCGGAGACGCCGCTTCTCCAAAAAAAGAACACTGTCATGCAGACTCCGCATAGCACCGGTTGCAGCATCGAGCATATTTCTCGGTAGCATCGGCCTACCCGCCACATGCACCCTCCTCGAGATATCCGCAGTTGAAGGTGGCCCGTCCTGAGCACGGATCGTACTCGGTGCCGGCTGGCCCGCACCCTTGTTAGTCTTTCTTTTGCGTGCCTTCTTCTTGATCTCCTGTAATGGGACCGAGTTCTGCTCACAGACCGCCTTCTTGAGTGTGTTGGGGCTGATCATATTTGGCACCTCGCCTATCTGAGGCTCGGTGAAGTCGGCAGCTGGAGGCGTCTCCTGAGAGCTGAACTGCAGACGACGCCTGTTGCAACTTGGCTTCTCCGCGGTACCAGCTAGATCGCACACGTCTTTTGTTGGGTTGGGTTCTTGAGAAGGAGGCCCCATGAAGTCGCCACCATCCCCATGATCGGCAAAGTACTGATCGACGTTGGCAAATGTATCGTCGTCGTCGTTCTGATCCTGTGCCATATGCATGTTTGGATCTAGTGGCATAGGGATGTCCGGCACCGTTGCGGCGGTCTTGCCATGGGGCCGACTTGGCGCCGGCACGACTGGCGGTGTTGTCTTTGGGGTGGTGTCCCCCGCCCCCAAACGAATTTGGCTCTTCGGCCAAAGCAGGGGCCAGCTCAGGCAGGCGCTGAGGTTCATCACGTCATCATCGTCGGCCCCGATGGGTCGAATCGGAGGTAACACCTCGTCGCAGCCTGGCAGCACCCGAACCAGTTGAACCCTAAACAAGTTGGGTGGCATCTGGGTACCGTGGAACAAGGGGTTGCCCGGTTGAACGATTTTGCCCTTGGCGACATCGACCAACTCGTTGTTCACGAAGTGCAGGAGAGTGCACGGAACGTCGGCGGCGCCCTGCGAAAACATGTAGGGCGTTAGGGATGCCCAGTCAAAGGCAAGGAGATGAAGTCCTCGGCCGAGAGAGGCTTAATTAGTTACCGTGATGATGGCGTCGAGCTCGGCTAATGTCGAGGCACCGCCAACGGCGGGCGTGCAGTTGACGGAGGGGCCGCTTGCTGCAGAGGTGCCGGCCGGCGTACACCCGGGTGCATTAAGCTCCCGTGCCGGCGTCGGAGACACCAATGCCGCCTCCGCCGGAGACACCAATGGCCCCGCCATCGCGTTGTGCGAGTTGCTGGCCGTGAAGCTAGGAATCGGGGGGCGGCCCCTGTTGGCCGCCCGCAATCCACGCATTACTAGTTACAACTAGTAATGGCGCACTGTGTCTGGATGCGCCATTAGTATGTTTGGACAGGCGCACTAGTTAAAATTTTTTTTTTTGATACTAATGGCGCACCCTGCGCCTGGTGCGCCATTAGTAGTTTCAACTCTAATGGCGTATCAGAAGGTGGTGCGCCATTAGTATATACTAATGGCGCACCGCTTGTCTGGTGCGCCATTAGTGTCAATCCCATCTATAGCCCTTTTTCTAGTAGTGTATGAGTTACGGAATTACTTATTCAGGGCATCCTGCTGTGCTAGAAGGATATAGTGATTCAAATTGGATCTCCGATGTTGATGTACTTTACGCAACAAGTGGGTATGTATTTACTCATGGTGGTGGCGCAGTGTCATGGAGGTCTTGCAAGCAAACCATATTGACGAGGTCAACTATGGAAGCAGAATTAACTGCTTTGGACACAGCTACTGTTGAGGCAGAATGGCTGCGTGAGCTCTTGATGAACTTGCCGGTTGTTGAAAAACCTGTACCGGCTATTCTTATGAATTGTGATAACCAAACGGTTATCGCTAAAGTGAACAATTCTAAAGATAATGCAAAGTCATCAAGACACGTGAAGAGACGTTTGAAGTCTGTCAGAAAGTTGAGAAACTCCGGAGTAATAACTGTTACGTATATACAAACAGACAAAAACCTGGCAGATCTCTTTACAAAGGGACTATCACGAAATGTGATAGATATTGCATCGAGGGAGATGGGTATGAGACCCATAGATGTTACACAATAGTAGTAACCCAACCTTTGTGATCGGAGATCCCGTGAATTAGGATCTGGGAAGAACAAGCTATTGGTTAACTGAGGAGAGTAATAACTAATGATCGTCTCCAAGTGAAGATGCAAAACTCTCAGAGCTGTAAGGCTCAGATCTGTAAGGCAGGTTGGCAACATGCCTTAACGTGGTTCTATTGGCTATAATTAGCAAAGATGTTGTCCTATAGAGCATTCTTGAAAGAACACACCTATATGAGTTCTGATTGTAAACGTCGCAGTCTATGAGATTTGGGTGATCTCTAGTAAGCTCATGAAGAGACCAGGGAGTATGACGTATAAGCTCCAAACCGCGGGGTAGCCTACTGGCGATCAGGTACTGGTTAAGACTTTGAGTGAAACCTGTTCACACAAAACTAGCAATTCAAGGCATAGTCCATTGTCAAGTTGTGAATGGATGTAGCTTAAAGTTCTAGGCAGAAGTTCAACTTAACAGTCTCTGCTGAAACACTGGTATATTAAACAAGTGGTGAGAGAAGGCAAATCTCTAAATGGGTATTTGAGATCTGGTGGGGGATTGTTAGAATTAATAGGCTAGGTCCATAGCAATTTCTGAAATCTCAAAGCCCATGTGTAAAATGGCAAGTGGTGGTGCTAAGTTTAGTCCCACCCCGGAAGTTGAAGAAGAGTTGGACCTCTTTATATAGTGGGTTCTCTCCACCACTCTAAGTGGTGTGTGAGAAGAGAAAGGGAAAACCACACGTGCGCGCTCGCTCGCCTCGCCTCGCCGGGCCGTGGCGAGGCGAGGCGAGGCGGCGCGTACATGCGACATGCGCGTGAATGGTCCGCCGAAATCCGATCCGTTTCCTTGCAGGAGCACAGCACCGAAAACACCTAGGGTTTTGCCTCATCTCACAACTTGCGCCGCCATCGTAATCTACTCCATCCCAAACGCCGGCGTGCATCGGCGCGTGGGAGAGCAGGTCTCCGGAACCATTCGTCTTTGCGATCCTGCACCGGGAGAGGACGAATTAGGTTTTTGGGAAGCGCTGTGCGCGACTGCTCAAATTCGTCATCACGGGTCGTCTTCCGTCCAAGTCGGGCGGTGCTACTCATCGTCGTATTCATAGCCGTCAGCAGCAGATCGTCATCAACACCGTCGCAACCATAATAGCTAACGATCAGTACGTCCAACATCCTCTGTTCATGTCTGTCTCTACAGCTATTGTTACGTGTTTGCTGCTGTTATGCATGTCTTGTTGTTTTTCTAGTTTGCTAGATTATTGCATGCTAGTATCTCTTCTAGTCATGATTTATTTACTGGAATTAATCATGCCTAAGGGAGGGGTATCTTCGTTTGGCTAATGGTGCTTTGGCTCCAGTGGCGTCGATTTTGGCATTTCATCGACTCGGGGCGGACATGTGATCAGCTAAGCATCGTCTTCTTCTTTGGGTAGTTGATCCTTTAGGATCCACGTAGCCGAGACTTCTCAGCAGAGATCAGTGATTTACCGGCCGCCTTCGTGGATACACGTTTACTGTTCCATTGATGGCGCAAAACTCCAGAGAACGGTGATTTACCGTCCGCCTGCGTGGATACACGTTTATTGTTCCAGGGATGGTGCAAAACTCGAGCGGCAGCAAACTTCAGCGCATCCTTGGCATGTACGGGATGAAGGATTACCTGAGGAGTGAATTATGTTTCCATTTCCTTTTGGATATTTCTTATAATGTTGATGTTTGATTAATACATGGGTACAACTCATTTATAGAAGAAGAAAAAACGTAGCAATATTTTGATTTCGGAGTGGTAAAATGACTACATCTTTTTTAGGAAAAAACACCGTTTTGTGGCACGTGAGAATCCCTTGTAGGTTTTACCACATGATTTTTCTTCTTTGGTAATCTTCTATTGAATTGTTCATGATATTTACCAAAATTTCACAGTTGCTTTCACAACTTTTTTTGAGAGATTCCATTTTCATAAGAGAGATAAGGTTTTCATTTTGTCGTTTTGGCCGTTCTTTCCAGTCACCTGTTCCACTAGACTTTTCGTTGTTTCTTGATGTCCTTTTTCCTCTATGAATTTGTTGAAAGATTAAATATTTTCTGGTTATTTTGTGACCTTGGCGAAATTAGCAGTTCTTGGAGCGAGACATGCGAATAAAAGATCTTTGAACCCTCATGAAATGACGTATATAAATGATCCAGTTAAAAAAATATAAACATGAACATTCTCTTTTTTAAGGGGGGGTAAATATTTGTACTCCCTCCAATCCATATTACTTGTCTTGGATTTGTCTAAATATAACCAGTAAAATATGTCTAGAATACCCATTTCTAGAAAAAAAAAAGGACATCGAACTGGGACAAGTAATATGGATCGGAGGCAGTAGATAACGATTGCGCCAGTCTTCGGTGGAAACTGTGGAACACGAAAAATGGAATGCTTGAGCAGCACAGAAAGAAAAGATATGGACGTCGGGAGCCAAGAGAGGGATAATGTTCCGAGACCAAGACTGCTGCATGTTGTCATTTGTTCCGCTCGGCCGGCAACAGGAAACACACAAGCAACAATCCAGGCGTGGCAGCATAGTTTACACGATTACAACTTCCTTGTAAGAAAGAGATACGTACATCGAACTGGGACACCTCAGATCGTCCGCACCAGCAGCTGTACTCCATCATGCATGCAAATGCAATCTTCCACACAAAGAAACCTCGCAGGAAAACCCATGATTTCCGCGTAGTGGGCAGAAGAAACATGTGAATTCTCCAGCGACTGGCTTCTTCTTCCCGAATGGGAATGGGCCGCGTGTGGATGTCGTGTCACCGGCCACGCACGTCTCGCCCCTCCTCCCTCCCGACTATATAAACCCCTCCTCTCCCCATCGCCTCCTCCCTCCCTTCATCCCCCTCTTCGGCGAGGGCAGCGCACCATCTTATCATATCATTAGATTAGTGCTACTAGTTCCGATTACCCGCACACAAAGCACTCTCTATCACTCTTATCATATACCATCGTCCGGCATCTATCAAGCTCCGTATCGAAGCAAGGTACGCGTCTTGTCCTCCTTAATTGGTCAGCATCTCTCTTCGTGGTTCATCTGAATTTTGCTTTGGTCGTTTGCTGGATGCTAACGCCGGCCGTTCTCGTGTTGCAGAAGGGGTGGTCCTTTGAATCTGGTCGTCGGAGATGACGGTGACACCGCAGATCACGGTGAGCGACGGGAGGCTGGCGGTGCGCGGCCGGACGGTGCTCTCCGGCGTGCCGGACAACGTTACCGCGGCGCACGCTTCCGGGGCCGGGCTCGTCGACGGGGCCTTCGTCGGCGCCACGGCCGGCGAGGCCAAGAGCCACCACGTCTTCACCTTCGGGACTCTCCGGTCAGTATTCTTTGTCCGTGTCTGTTTTTTTTTTGAGAACTTTGTACTCGTGTCTGTTGAGGAAAAGAGATAGTGCTGGATAAATGTGGGGAAGGTGGATGAACACCTGGGCAAACTCTGGAATGCACCATGGATTTCTGAGTTTTTCTTTTCCTCCTGCTCTCTTTTTTCCTATCAATTTTATTTTTTGAGGATTCCTATCAAAATTTAGGAAGTTGATTTCTGAGTACTTCAGCTTAATTTACATTTAGGAAGTTGATTTCTAAATAAAAAAATATCATACTCCAGTTATTTTTATGAATTTTGTTACAGCAGTTTATTATTGGCATAGCTTTTCAACTCAGCTGAATTACATTTCACTGGAAAAATTGTTTGCTGCAGCGACTGCCGATTCATGTGCCTGTTCCGGTTCAAGCTGTGGTGGATGACGCAGCGGATGGGCACCTCCGGCCGCGACGTCCCGCTGGAGACCCAATTCATCCTCATCGAGGTCCCTGCCGCCGCCGGCAACGACGACGGCGACAGCGAGCCGGTGTACCTGGTGATGCTGCCGCTGCTGGAGGGGCAGTTCCGAACGGTGCTCCAGGGCAACGACCAAGACCAGCTCCAGATCTGCATCGAGAGCGGTAATGATCAGGAGCTCCTTTTTACCAGATTAATCTGTGGTTGTGTTTGCACTGGGATCTGTGCTGAATTCTGTTGTGCGTGTGGGTGAGAGCAGGGGACAAAGCGGTGCAGACGGAGCAGGGCATGAACAGCGTGTACATCCACGCCGGCACCAACCCCTTCGACACCATCACCCAGGCCGTCAAGTACATACGTCCTCCTCTTCTTCCTCCGTCACTCGACTAAAATCGAAATCTAAACTGACACGTTGAATGTTCTTTATCTGGAATGCAGGGCCGTTGAGAAGCACATGCAGACGTTCCACCACAGGGAGAAGAAAAAGGTCAGTACAATTTCTATCATGTTCGACCACGTTGATTTGGGCGCGTCCGCGTCCGCGGACGTTTGATGGGCTAAATTTACAGTATTAAGTCCACCGCTCGTATCTTGATTTTTTTGTGTGCTTGTGGATTGGCTTATGCAGGTGCCGTCGTTTGTGGACTGGTTCGGGTGGTGCACGTGGGACGCCTTCTACACGGACGTGACGGCCGACGGCGTCAAGCAGGGGCTCCGCAGCCTGGCGGAGGGTGGCGCGCCGCCGCGGTTCCTCATCATTGACGACGGCTGGCAGCAGATCGGCAGCGAGAACAAGGAAGACCCGAGCGTCGCCGTCCAGGAAGGGGCGCAGTTCGCGAGCAGGCTCACCGGCATCAAGGAGAACACCAAGTTCCAGAGCGAGCAGCAGGAGGAGACCCCGGGGCTGAAGCGGCTGGTGGAGGAGACCAAGAAGGAGCACGGCGTCAAGAGCGTCTACGTCTGGCACGCCATGGCCGGCTACTGGGGCGGCGTCAAGCCGTCGGCGGCCGGGATGGAGCACTACGAGTCCGCGCTGGCCTACCCGGTGCAGTCGCCGGGCGTCACCGGCAACCAGCCCGACATCGTCATGGACTCGCTCTCCGTGCTCGGCCTCGGCCTCGTGCACCCGCGCAAGGTCTACAGCTTCTACGACGAGCTCCACGCCTACCTGGCCGCCTGCGGCGTCGACGGCGTCAAGGTGGACGTGCAGAACATCGTGGAGACCCTCGGCGCCGGCCACGGCGGCCGCGTCGCGCTCACACGCGCCTACCACCGCGCGCTCGAGGCCTCCGTCGCCCGCAACTTCCCCGACAACGGATGCATCTCCTGCATGTGCCACAACACCGACATGCTCTACAGCGCCAAGCAGACCGCCGTCGTGCGCGCCTCCGACGACTTCTACCCGCGCGACCCGGCGTCGCACACCGTCCACATCTCCTCCGTCGCTTACAACACGCTCTTCCTCGGCGAGTTCATGCAGCCCGACTGGGACATGTTCCATGTACACTAATTCTTTCTTTCTTTCTTTCCTTCTGGAGTTTAATTAAAAAAATTCACTGTTTGTTCTGACTTCTGACTGATGGATGGTGCAGAGCCTGCACCCGGCGGCGGAGTACCACGGCGCGGCGAGGGCCATCGGCGGCTGCCCCATTTATGTCAGCGACAAGCCAGGGAACCACAACTTCGACCTTCTCAAGAAGCTGGTGCTCCCCGACGGCTCCGTGCTCCGCGCACAGCTCCCCGGCAGGCCCACGCGCGACTGCCTCTTCTCCGACCCGGCGCGCGACGGTGCCAGGTGCTCACCATCATCCTTCAAAGGAATCCTCCCTCTCTCTGACGTGAATGAAACTCTCCCAGATTCCATCTCAGTGCTGATATGTGATCCCTTGCTTTTCTCTCTCAGCTTGCTCAAGATATGGAACATGAACAAGTGCGCCGGCGTGGTGGGGGTGTTCAACTGCCAGGGCGCGGGGTGGTGTCGCGTCGTCAAAAAGACAAGGATCCACGACGAGGCGCCCGGGACGCTCACCGGCTCGGTGCGCGCCGAGGACGTGGAGGGCATCACCCAGGCCACCGGCACCGACGACTGCACCGGCGACGCCGTGGTGTACACGCACCGGGCGGGGGAGCTCGTGCGGCTGCCCCGGGGCGCCACCCTGCCGGTGACGCTCAAGAGGCTCGAATACGAGCTGTTCCACGTGTGCCCCGTCCGCGCCGTGGCGCCGGACATCTCGTTCGCGCCCATCGGGTTGCTCCACATGTTCAATGCCGGCGGTGCCGTCGAGGAGTGCGTCGTCAGGACGAACGAGGACGACAAGGCCGTTGTGGCGCTCAGGGTGCGCGGCTGCGGCCGGTTCGGCGCCTACTGCTCGCGGAGGCCGGCGAAATGCTCCCTCGACTCGGCTGACGTGGAGTTCGGCTACGACGCCGACACGGGGCTCGTCACGGTCGACGTGCCGGTCCCGGAGGAGGAGATGTACCGGTGGACGCTGGAGATTCGGGTCTAGGCTGGCATGCTCGTGTTCACGATCACGGGGCTGGCTGAGGCGATCTCAGCCGTTGGATTATTTCTTTCCATTGTTGGTGCCTATAGTGCTTAAGAGAGATTGATCGAGAGATAAATATTGCCATGTAGAGAGATTATGCTTTGCTCTATCATTGTGGCAAATGCAATAATGTATCCCTTCTGTACTATCATTAAGATTTGAATGAATGCAATAAAGGATGGTGCTCCTTGTAAATCGATTACTTTCATGATTCACATTAATTCTAATTCTCTAAAAAAAACAATTATTGAGACTACCCATAGTGGGAGTAACATAGGTAGTAACATCACACATATCTAGGTTAAATAAATGATGTGGCATGCAATAAATGAAGAAAGAGATGAAAGTGGTAACATAGCTAGTTACTACTAGTATGAGTAACATCACACATGAGTAACATCACATATATCAAGGCAAGATGTGTCTATAGCTTAATAAATGAAATGCTCCATGTTACCACACATATGTTACTCCCCACTATATAGGTAGTAACATAGACTAGTAACATGAGCATGTTACTACTCCATGTTACTACCCATTGTGGCTAGTCTGAAGGTGCTCATAGGGATAGGATGTGCGTGTGTGCGTTCATAGGAGTAAGTGTATACGCGTGTATATGAGCGTTTGAGTTTGTACTGTGTTAAAAAAACAATTATGGTAACTCACCATACCCTCGTACATGAAAAACACACACCTTGGTTTTTCAGTAAATGATCCGTAGATCATACAAAACAAAGACAAAACGCCAAAGAACTGTTAGATAATAACGAGAAATAAACGAGACAGAGAGATACAGATTTTTACATGGAAACCCATGCGGAAGAAAACCACGGACGCACGAAGGCGCAATCACTACGAGGAGGAGTATTACAAGCACGAGACGACAGGCCGTCTTAGGTGCGACTACATGAAGTATATATGAGGGGCAACACATAGGAGTTCTTGTAGGACAAGTAAACGAGTTGTACTCGTATGCGTCAACGTCAATGCAACGCCCACACCGGTTGTACTACGTCCAGTCCAACACAATACTATAATTTGGATCATAATTTAACAATCTCCACCTTGAGCCAAATTCCATTCAATAGTCAAAGAAAGTGAATAACTCCATCCAAATCAGCATAAACACCTTGTACGTCAAAGTCCATAGGACTAGTGAGAAATACTAACTAAGCCTGAGCGAAGCTCAAACTTATTGGTAGGAACTGGCTTTGTCATCATGTCAGCAGGATTATCATGAGTATTTATCTTGCATACCTTCAAATCGACTTCACCAGTAACATCTCGAATATAGTGAAATCTGACATCAATATGCTTTGTTTTCTCATGATACATTGGATTCTTTGTAAGATATATAGCACTTTGACTGTCACTAAATACGGTAGGGCAAGATGAATCTCCACAAAGCTCAGTGTATAAACCTCTCAACCAGATAGCTTCTTTGCACGCCTCAGAAATAGCCATATACTCGACATCAGTAGTGGAACAAATCACAATAGACTGCAAAGTTGCTCTCCAACTCACAGCACAACCACCAATGATGAAAACATAACCTGTGAGCGATCTTCTCTTATCCAAATCACCAGCAAAATCAGAATCAACAAAACCAACAAGCCCATCTCCAGTTTTTCCAAACTGTAAATAAGCATTAAAAGTACCACGCAGGTATCTGAAAATCCACCGAACTGCTTTCCAATTGTGACGCCCGGATAATTAAGCTACAGTGATCCCACGCTAATGGTGCCACGTCACCACGGTTACTGCTGCTAATCTATCGTTAGATCAAAACCGGTCCAAAATTCGAATTCAAAGTTTGCTAAATAATAAAAGTTTTGAAACATTAAAATAAAAATGTTCGGTTTGTACTAAATATTACATAGATAAATATGGTGTAGTAAACACATTTTTATAAAATGCCTAAATAATTTAAAATGATTTAAAACAGAAAAGTAAATAAATAAAAGAAAAGAAAATACAAAAATAGAAAAACAAAACCAAAAAAAAGAGAACCCCCACCCACTGGACCAGGCGGCCCACCTCCCAGCAGGCCGGCCCACCTGGCCCAACCGGCCGCCCCCACTCCCTTATCCTCTCCCCCACTTCCCCTAACCCTAACCGAACAGCCACTCCCCCCACTCGCTTTCTCCCTCTCTCCCACGATCCAGATCGGATCGGGGCCCGACCGTGCACGCCGCCTTGCCGGAACGCGACCTCGCCGGACCGCTCCGCCGACGCGCCCTCGACCTCTCCCTCACCGGCCCCATAGAGCCTCGCCGCCCCCTGGTCTCTACATCGTCGGTGAGGCCGGCTCCCTCTTCCCCCTCTGTCCCTTGCACGCCGCCGCCCCGTGCCGTGGCCTCGCGCTCGCCTTCGCACCTCCCCGTGCCGTCCCGTACGCCCGCCGCGGCCACCGTGTCGCCCCGCCTTCCGCAACTACTTTTGACGCTCACGCTCGCGCGCTTGGCCGTGGACGCGGTCACCGCTCCGGCCATGACTGTGCCCGCCTCCACTGCTGCTCCATCCACCCCCCTGAGCCTTGCAGCGCGCACGCCCGACCCACGCCCCGCGCCACCAGGCTGCGGCCCTGCTCCCTGCCGACCCCTACCCCGCCTGCAGCCCGCTCCCCTGCACACCGTTCGGGGCCGCGCCCAGCGTGCCCTGCACGCGCCCACCCGCGCCCCTTGGCCGCGCCCTGCCTCGCCCACGGCCACCGCTACCAGTTGCCTCTGTCTCGTGCCAGTGGCTGGCGCCCAGCCCCCTGTTGACCTGGGCGTGCCAGCGCCCGTAACCCGCTTGCCCGCTAAGGCCCCCACTGGCCCTATGACAAGTGGGGCCCAGCCCCTGAACTTTAATAAAAAAAAGAGAAGTTTTAAAATAAATAAATAAAAATATAATAAATTAATTAATTAAAAAATTAATTAACTTAATTAATTTTGTATTAGATTAACCTAATCATTTTAGTTAACTAATTAACCATGTTTAATTAACCTGAGACTATGACAAACGGCCCCCACGTGCCAGGGTTAACCTAGTCAACCTGTAGACCTGCTGACATCATGCTGATGTCATGCTGACCCAATAATTACCTTTTCTAATTAATTAAAATCTGTTAATTTCAAAATTGAATTAAAACTTGAAAAATTAATATAAAATAAACCGTAGCTCAGATGAAAATACTTTGTACATGAAAGTTGCTCAGAACGACGAGACGAATCCGGATACGCAACCCGTTCGTCCGCCACACATCCCTAGCATAGCAAACACGCAACTTTCCCCCTCCGGTTCATCTCTCCGAAAACGCGAAACACCGGGGATACTTTCCTGGATGTTTCCCCCCTTTGTCGGTATCACCTCCTACCGCGTTAGGATATACCTAGCATCGCGTATTGCCTCGTTATGTTTTGTGATGCTTTGTTTGCTCCGTATTTACTGTTTCTTCCCCCCCTCTTCTCTCCGGTAGACTACGAGACCGACGTCGCTGCTGGTGCCCCGACCGACTACGCTGTTGACGACCCCTCCTTCTTGCTAGAGCAATCAGGCAAGCCCCCCTTAATCACCAGATATCGCCTATTCTTCTCTATACTCTTGCATTAGAGTAGTGTAGCATGTTACTGCTTTCCGTTAATCCTATTATGCTGCATAGCCTGTCTTTGCCACTACTGTTGTTACCTTTACCTGCAATCCTACATGCTTAGTATAGGATGCTAGTTTTCCATCAGTGGCCCTACATTCTTGTCCGTCCGCTGTGCTATACTATCGGCTGTGATCACTTGGGAGGTGATCACGGGTTTATACTATATACTTTATACATTATACATGTGGTGACTAAAGTCGGGTCGGCTCGTGGAGCACCCGCGAGTGATTCACGGATTGGGGGCTGAAAGGACCTTTGTCCCGACGGCCCTCTGGGTGGATCTTTGTGGCAGAGCGACAGGGCAGGTTGAGACCGCCTAGGTGAGAGGTGGGCCTGGCTCTGGTCGGTGTCCGTGGTTACATCAATTAACACGCTTAACGAGATCTTGGTATTTGATCTGAGTCTGGCCATTTGGTCTATACGCACTAACCAACTACGCGGGAACAGTTATGGGCACTCGACGTCGTGGTATCAGCCGAAGCCTTCGCGATGTCAGCGACTGAGCGGCGCGCGCCGGGTTGGACCGCATAACGTGACTTCCTTTAAAATGGAGGTTGCTAGGTCTGCTCTCCGGCCGCGTACGCAACGTGCAGGTGTGCAATGGGCGATGTGCCCAGACCCCTGCGCGCATAGGATTTAGACCGGCGTGCTGACCTCTCTGTTGTGCCTAGGTAGGGCTGCGACGTGTTGATCTTCCGTGGCCGGGCATGACCCAGAAAAGTATGTCCGGCCAAATGGGATCGAGCGTGTTGAGTTATGTGGTGCACCCCTGGAGGGAAGTTTATCTATTCGAATAGCCGTGTCCCTCGGTAAAAGGACGACCCGGAGTTGTACCTTGACCTTATGACAACTAGAACTGGATACTCAATAAAACATACCCTTCCAAGTGCCAGATATAACCCGGTGATCGCTCTCTAACAGCGCGACAAGGAGGGGATCGCCGGGTAGGTTTATGCTATACGATGCTACTTGGTGAACTTAACATCTACTCTCTCCTACATGCTGCAAGATGGAGGTGGCCAGAAGCGTAGTCT
Organism: Triticum aestivum; assembly: GCF_018294505.1. Classification (NCBI taxonomy): domain Eukaryota; kingdom Viridiplantae; phylum Streptophyta; class Magnoliopsida; order Poales; family Poaceae; genus Triticum; species Triticum aestivum. The sequence goes on from NC_057802.1 coordinate 69,951,315, forward strand.
TCGACAGGATTAGCTATCCCCCTCTTATTCTAGCATTCTGCAGTTTAGTCCACCGATATGGCCCTTTACACATATACCCATGCATATGTAGTGTAGCTCCTTGCTTGCGAGTACTTTGGATGAGTACTAACGGTTGCCTTTCTCCCTCTTTTCCCCCTTTCCCTTCTACCTGGTTGTCGCAACCAGATGCCGGAGCCCAAGAGCCAGACGCCACCGTCGACGACGACTCCTACTACACCGGAGGTGCCTACTACTACGTGCAACCCGCTGACGACGACCAGGAGTAGTTAGGAGGATCCCAGGCAGGAGGCCTGCGCCTCTTTCGATCTGTATCCCAGTTTGTGCTAGCCATCTTATGGCAACTTGTTTAACTTATGTCTGTACTAAGATATTGTTGTTTCTGCTGACTCGTCTTGATCGAGCACTTGTATTCGAGCCCCCAAGGCCCCTGGCTTGTATTATGATGCTTGTATGACTTATTTTATTCTTAGAGTTGTGTTGTGATATCTTCTCGTGAGTCCCTGATCTTGATCGTACACGTTTGTGTGTATGATTAGTGTACGATTGAATCGGGGGCGTAACAAGTTGGTATCAGAGCCGACTGCCTGTAGGAATCCCCCTTCCACACTCCTTGGCCGAAGTCGAATCTAGACATTGCAAAACTTTTTACTAACATGGCTGTGTGTCTTACGGGCCCACGTCGCCATTGGGTGGTAGTAGGATCTTTTATTCCTCGACCTATACTCTGGGACTCTGACATCTCTTCTATTCGGGTTAAACGATTTTACTAACTCTGACTCTAGGTTCTCGATAATATTTTCTCCCGGAGAGCCCCTTCAGTCCAGATGATCGCCAACTACACCAGAAGATTCGGAAGATACTCTCCAGTGTTCACTCGAGACCTTGTTACCGTTGCTTTTGCAATTCCCTACAACCGTTATCCCTATGGAGAATTACATGCACCTGTCGTCTTACTTTCTTTCCCAGTTGCTCTTGTTATTACAAGATGCATCGAATTATTCTCCAAACTTTTTAAGAATCCTTGAGCTTACTGCCTTGCAGTTCTTTGCCACATGAATACCCCCTACAGATAAATTCTCACACTTACCGAGTATCCGTTCTTCCCTCGTTGTTTATATGATTCACAGGATACATTGAGAGGTTATCTGATCTTTCGGTAATCCTCTGCCCGCTATTGCTCGGCAATTGTGTGCTTGCATTTTGGTTGCGTTCCTTAAGACCAGCAGTATTCATTTACTATCCTTTGTCACTATCATTTTGAGTCCATTGATTCAATAAGTTGTGAATGCTCGCAATCCTCAATCAGATCCTATGATTCCTCCTTCCAGCTCAGACGTCATTTTGAACTGGAGCTAGTTCTCAACCAATCAAATCATCATCAATTGTACCCCTAAGGCTATTCAACTTATCCAGCCCTAATCAGAGTTTTGCTTCGGATCCCTTGATTTGAAAATCATAACTCCTTTGCATTTGAGCTCTGAATTAGTCAGTTGCTTCTATAATCCAATGCCCTTGCATTGTTTCTTCCTCTGGTTGTGTGCCGATGCTCACATCAGCTCCGTTATGGATCATCGGATCCTTTGTTGAAATATCATCCGACAGAGTCCTTCGTATACAAAAACCTTGAGAAGTTCTTCCCTGATACAAAATGCCATTGGTAAATCCTATTCTCGGATTTGGTCAACCATGCTCTGCCTTCGAGCTGGTGATAATTACTCTCGAAGCTTGTGGTATATGTTCCTACGAAGCCCCGATGGGTTGAGCCTATGCCTTCCTTAATTTGTGTGACCCCAGAGTTTTCACGAGTCATACTCTTCTGGTATTTTGCCAGATAAAATTTCAACACTACAACTTCTTCAAAAAGGAGAAGTGAATGAAAGGTTATGCATTGGAGAAGTGGGAGTCGACCTTGAACTTTGTGTTCATGCCCATGGACACGATGTAGATCTTGTCATGGAAGCTTCTCGTAACAATAATTATCCCCTTGATATAATTACATCTTATTTCTGGGATTTGGTCTTTTACAATCGTGGTTTCCAACCATATTGTTCTTCTTTGATCCAATTTCTCAGACAAGTTTAACCACTTGTCTTCTGCAGAGCAATAACCTAGTCCAACCTCTACTTTGATCTGTCGTCGACTATTACCCCCCTGGTATCTCGAGATTATCATGGAACTGCATAACTTCTTATGAGTTCTTCATCAAGTACTACATTCTCACTGATTCCAATTTTTCACGGGCTTTGAGTTATTAAACACTCAAAGACACCGATAACTGAACCGAGCCCGCACTATGGTTCAACAACTTTTAGTAATCTTCTTTACTTATGAGTTTGTACCCGATCACGTCATTCCTAGCCTGTTCGGCTACATCATTACCGTGCTAATTTTAATTGTGCTACTTGGTCCTTCTTCCCGGAGCACAAATTTCGACGGTGAGATAATCTTACGTCAATCTCCCTCGTCATATCATTTCTCCTTGAATAGCAAACGTGATTTCGAGTTTGTGTCGTACCCATGGTTCCAGTAACCTTTTGCTTCACCATTCCCTTGGTGTGATGTCGTCGCCGATCGATTACATCTTCTTGAAACCTCTCGACAAATGTGTCGTGATCATCGTCAACATTCTGAGCTCTTCCAGAATATCAATCAAATTCATGATGAGAAATACCATCCTTGCCCTCGATGATTTGTGTTGTCATCAACCACTTTATTGCCTTCCCTCCAACACAAACTTGTTCGTGTCTCTGTGTTATACCTTGAGTTCCTTGCTATCCAGCATTTGTTCTTCTTTACCTTGGAGTATTACCATCTTTTATGTCAAGAATGTTGAGGGAATTACCTCAACTATTAACTCTTGATATAGTAATACTTTTCACCATCACCATTCTTCTTGGTCCCCGTGTTGGTTCTAACCGGGATACCAACAGGTGAACAGTGCTGTTTGGATTCTGCCCTTCTCGCAACCCTATTGCTTTGAAGTTAATGGTCGACCGTTCATTCTTAGACTATTGATTATTGAATCACCATTCTAACATTGATCGTACTACCTAAGGCCTTATTTCGGGCGCACATTTCAACCAATGTTTAATTGTGTATGTTTTTCCTCGAGCATACATCATTATATCATTTGATATGACAAATGTTATCTCCTTGTTCACATAATTGTGGAAATCCATCTTTTTGGTAATCTCGATGATATGACGTTGAGTCCATCAGCCACCTCCTCATCCTCTCCTTGGTTTAATGATGAACTCTGGTTTCGGAACTTGCTTCCATGGTTCATTTCCCGAGAATCTTAAAATGTCCTTGCATTAATTTGTGTTGCATATTTTCTTCTCGGGCATCCCGAGTCTGAGGTATCCTGACACCAATCAGATCTGAATCTCGGCCAGATACGATGGTTGAAACATATTTCCAAGATTTATAACATTGGTCTTTATATGACCCGGTAAGGTGATGTCATGCCTGGCACACCTGGCCGGAGGGCCTATTGTTATAGATTCCTTTTCGCAAGGTTAGTTGTTCTTCCATGAGGAAATTGTAAGACCTATCCTACAAGTTGTTCCTGATGGATCCTTTGTGTATCCAAAGTCTGATCTTCACCTGAAGACCATGCCAATGCTACCTCGAAGCATGTCTATGGTACTCCGATTTTCAACAAGAACATTTGAAGCCCAATGCTAAATGTTTCCTGCTCAATTATCCAAACACCACTGTATGGGTAATGTCATGAAATTTCTCTCCCCTTACCTAAAGAGTTTTCTACATTATATCCTGTCATGGATATCATGCTCTGCTTGTCTTTCCGAAGGATATACCCTTGAAATATGTGTTTAAACACACTTTCCTTTCCATTGTTTTGTTTAATCTGGTAATCATATTTTCCTTTCCATTTGTTGGGTTAAAGTTTCTTGTGATCTATATGATCTAAGGAGTAATATTCTCCTGCTTATGTAAACACCTCGGTGTACAATTCTGCCAGCAAGACCCTGTTACTATTGTTGAGGACATTCCGGTAACCACCGATGGACGAGAACTTTGCCTATTGGTCCGCCTTGTTCAACGAGCAGGAAGATGGTTCTCTTCTTCCCTCGCCCTTGGTACCGACGTTGTTGCCGACATAACTGACATGCTATCCGCTGACATGTGTTGCCTACATGGTCATACAAGACGTCACCGCCCTTCCTACTTTTAACCCACATGGTGGACCCATAACCCACAGTTCCACAGGATCGAAACCTGACTCTCCTATACACCCTGTTGTCGAAGTTATTCCTCGTGCTTGACTTCGTATGTGATTCATAGGCCACCTGCCTAGTGATCTATTCTGGTACCAGACGCAATACTTTCCCATTGCTCTGAACCCCTGTCACATTTCGTATCAGGCAACAAACGATTGTCTATGCGCTTGAAACTTCTATTTTGCACCTTCTTACTTGCTCTCGATAATGTCTTAAGTTTCAATTCGAGATTTACTTCCCGCCACCTTCCCTGATGTTATCTACTAGATAAGCAAACATTGTAGCGGTCCGTTCTTCTGTAATACCCCCTTATCCTTTCGTAAGTACGATGGAGTTCTTGAAGAAAGGACGACAATTTCATCATGATGCATTGATGCATAGGAATGAAGACATCAATGCTATGGATCGACCTCTTCGAGAAGAGCAACCTAGGCCGAGAAGACTCGTTAGAATTTCGTAACCAAATCTTTTCCCCATTAGTCCCCCTCTTGAATCTCGGGACGAGATTTCTTGTAGTGGAGGAGAATTGTGACGCCCGGATAATTAAGCTACAGTGATCCCATGCTAATGGTGCCACGTCACCACGGTTACTACTACTAATCTATCGTTAGATCAAAACCGGTCCAAAATTCAAATTCAAAGTTTGGTAAATAATAGAAGTTTTCAAACATTAAAATAAAAATGTTCGGTTTGTACTAAATATTACATAGATAAATATGGTGTAGTAAACACATTTTTATAAAATGCCTAAATAATTTAAAATGATTTAAAACAGAAAAGTAAATAAATAAAAGAAAAGAAAATACAAAAATAGAAAAACAAAACCAAAAAAAGAGAACCCCCCCACCCACTGGACCAGGCGGCCCACCTCCCAGCAGGCCGGCCCACGTGGCCCAACCGGTCGCCCCCCACTCCCTTATCCTCTCCCCCACTTCCCCTAACCCTAACCAAACAGCCACTCCCCCCACTCGCTTTCTCCCTCTCTCCCATGATCTAGATCGGATCGGGGCCAACCGCGCACGCCGCTGGACCTCGACGCTGCCTTGCCGGAACGCGACCTCGCCGGACCGCTCCGCCGACGCCCCCTCGACCTCTCCCTCATCGGCCCCATCGAGCCTCGCCGCCCCTGGTCTCTACATCGTCGGTGAGGCCGGGTCCCTCTTCCCCCTCTGTCCCTTGCACGCCGCCGCCCCGTGCCGTGGCCTCGCGCTCGCCTTCGCGCGTCCCCGTGCCGTCCCGTATGCCCGCCGCGGCCACCGCGTCGCCCCGCCTTCCGCAACCACTTTTGCCGCCCACGCTCGCGCGCTTGGCCGAGGTCGCGCTCACCGCTCCGGCCCTGACTGTGCCCGCCACCACTGCTGCTCCATCCACCCCCTGAGCCTTGCAGCGCGCGCGCCCGACCCACACCCCGCGCCACCAGGCTGCGGCCCTGCTCCCTGCCGACCCCTACCCCGCCTGCAGCCCGCTCCCCTGCACACCGTTCGGGGCCACGCCCACCCGCGCCCTACCTCGCCCACGGCCACCGCTGCCAGTTGCCTCAGTCTCGTGCCCGTGGCTGGCGCACAGCCCCCTGTTGACCTGGGCGTGCCAGCGCCCGTAACCCGCTTGCCCGCTAAGGCCCCCACTGGCCCTATGACAAGTGGGGCCCAGCCCTGAACTTTAATAAAAAAAGAGAAGTTATAAAAATAAATAAATAAAAATTATAATTAATTAACTAATTAAAAAATTAATCAACTTAATTAATTTTGTATCAGATTAACATAATCATTTTAGTTAACTAATTAACCATGTTTAATTAACCTGAGACTATGACAAACGGCCCCCACGTGCCAGGGTTAACCTAGTCAACCTGTAGACCTGCTGACATCATGCTGATGTCATGCTGACCCAATAATTACCTTTTCTAATTAATTAAAATCTGTTAATTTCAAAATTGAATTAAAACTTTCAAAATTAATATAAAATAAATCGTAGCTCAGATGAAAATACTTTGTACATGAAAGTTGGTCAAAACGACGAGACGAATCCGGATACGCAGCCCGTTCGTCCGCCACACATACCTAGCATAGCAAACACGCAACTTCCCCCCTCCGGTTCATCTGTCCGGAAACGCGAAACACCGGGGATACTTTCCCGGATGTTTCCCCCCTTCGTCGGTATCACCTCCTACTGCGTTAGGACATACCTAGCACCGCGTATTGCCTCGTTATGTTTTGTGATGCTTTGTTTGCTCCGTATTTACTGTTTCTTCCCCTCTCTTCTCTCCGGTAGACTACGAGACCGACGCCGCTGCTGGTGCCCCGACCGACTACGCTGTTGACGACCCCTCCTTCTTGCCAGAGCAATCAGGCAAGCCCCCCCTTGATCACCAGATATCGCCTATTCTTCTCTATACTCTTGCATTAGAGTAGTGTAGCATGTTACTGCTTTCCGTTAATCCTATTATGCTGCATAGCCTGTCTTTGCCACTACTGTTGTTACCTTTACCTGCAATCCTACATGCTTAGTATAGGATGCTAGTTTTCCATCAGTGGCCCTACATTCTTGTCCGTCCGCTGTGCTATACTATCGGGCTGTGATCACTTGGAAGGTGATCACGGGTTTATACTATATACTTTATACATTATACATGTGGTGACTAAAGTCGGGTCGGCTCGTGGAGCACCCGCGAGTGATTCACGGATTGGGGGCTGAAAGGACCTTTGTCCCGACGGCCCTCTGGGTGGATCTTTGTGGCGGAGCGACAGGGCAGGTTGAGACCGCCTAGGTGAGAGGTGGGCCTGGCCCTGGTCGGTGTCCGTGGTTACATCAATTAACACGCTTAACGAGATCTTGGTATTTGATCTGAGTCTGGCCATTTGGTCTATACGCACTAACCAACTACGCGGGAACAGTTATGGGCACTCGATGTCGTGGTATCAGCCAAAGCCTTCGTGACGTCAGTGACTAAGCGGCGCGCGCCGGGTTGGACCGCGTAACGTGACTTCCTTTGAAATGGAGGTTGCTAGGTCTGTTCTCCGGCCGCGTATGCAACGTGCAGCTGCGCAATGGGCGATGGGCCCAGACCCCTGCACGCATAGGATTTAGACCGGCGTGCTGACTGAAGGAAATATGCCCTAGAGGCAAAATAAAGTTATTATTTATTTCCTTATATCATGATAAATGTTTATTATTCATGCTAGAATTGTATTAACCGGAAACATGATACATGTGTGAATACATAGACAAACAGAGTGTCACTAGTGTGCCTCTACTTGACTAGCTCGTTGATCAAAGATGTTTATGTTTCCTAGCCATTGACATGAGTTGTCATTTGATTAACGGGATCACATCATTAGGAGAATGATGTGATTGACTTGACCCATTCCGTTAGCTTAGCACACGATCGTTTAGTATGTTGCTATTGTTGTCTTCATGACTTATACATGTTCCTATGACTATGAGATTATGCAACTCCCGTTTACCGGAGGAACACTTTGTGTGCTACCAAACGTCACAACGTAACTGGGTGATTATAAAGGTGCTCTACAGGTGTCTCCGAAGGTACTTGTTGGGTTGGCGTATTTCGAGATTAGGATTTGTCGATTGTCGGAGAGGTATCTCTGGGCCCACTTGGTAATGCACATCACTTAAAGCCTTGCAAGCATTGCAACTAATGAGTTAGTTGCGGGATGATGTATTACGGAACGAGTAAAAAGACTTGCCGGTAACGAGATTGAACTAGGTATTGAGATACCGACGATCGAATCTCGGGCAAGTAACATACCGATGACAAAGGGAACAACGTATGTTGTTATGCGGTTTGACCGATAAAGATCTTCGTAGAATATGTGGGAGCCCATATGAGCATCCAGGTTCCGCTATTGGTTATTGACCGGAGACGTGTCTCGGTCATGTCTACATAGTTTTCGAACCCGTAGGGTCCGCACGCTTAAAGTTAGATGACGGTTATATTATGAGTTTATGTGTTTTGATGTACCGAAGGAGTTCAGAGTCCCGGATGAGATCAAGGACATGACGAGGAGTCTCGAAATGGTCGAGACGTAAAGATCGATATATTGGACGACTATATTCGGACATTGGAAAGGTTCCGAGCGATTCGGGTATTTTTCGGAGTACCGGAGAGTTACGGGAATTCGTATTGGGCCTTAATGGGCCATACGGGAAAGGAGAGAAAGGCCCCAAAGGGTGGCCGCACCCCTCCCCATGGACTAGTCCGAATTGGACTAGGGAGGGGGGGCGCCCCCTTCCTTCCTTCTCCTTCTCCCTTCCCTTCTCCTACTCCAACAAGGAAAGGAGGAGTCCTACTCCCGGTGGGAGTAGGACTCCCCCCTTGGCGCGCCCTCCTCCTAGGCCGGCTGCCTCCCCCTTGCTCCTTTATATACGGGGGCAGGGGGGCACCCCAAAGACACAACAATTGATCTCTTGATCTCTTAGCCGTGTGCGGTGCCCCCCTCCACCATAATCCACCTCGATAATATCGTAGCGGTGCTTAGGCGAAGCCCTGCGTCGGTAGAACATCATCATCGTCACCACGCCGTCGTGCTGACGAAACTCTCCCTCAGCACTCGGCTAGATCGGAGTTCGAGGGACGTCATCAAGCTGAATGTGTGCTGAACTCGGAGGTGCCGTGCGTTCGGTACTTGATCGGTCGGATCGTGAAGACGTACGACTACATCAACCGCGTTGTGTTAACGCTTCCGCTTTCGGTCTACGAGGGTACGTGGACAACACTCTCTCCTCTCGTTGCTATGCATCACCATGATCTTGCGTGTGCGTAGAATTTTTTTAAATTACTACGTTACACAACAGTGGTATCAGAGCCAGGTTTTATGCGTTGATGTTATATGCACGAGTAGAACACAAGTGAGTTGTGGGCGATATAAGTCATACTGCTTACCAGCATGTCATACTTTGGTTCGGCGGTATTGTTGGATGAAGCGGCCCGGACCGACATTACGCGTACGCTTACGCGAGACTGGTTCTACCGACGTGCTTTGCACACAGGTGGCTGGCGGGTGTCAGTTTCTCCAACTTTAGTTGATCCGAGTGTGGCTACGCCCGGTCCTTGTGAAGGTTAAAATAGCACCAACTTGACAAACTATCGTTGTGGTTTTGATGCGTAGGTAAGAACGGTTCTTGCTCAGCCCGTAGCAGCCACGTAAAACTTGCAACAATAAAGTAGAAGACGTCTAACTTGTTTTTGCAGGGCATGTTGTGATGTGATATGGTCAAGACGTGATGAGATATAAGTTGTTGTATAAGATGATCATGTTTTGTTGAAGTTATCGGCAACTAGCAGAAGCCTTATGGTTGTTTGTTTATTGCATAAGATGCAAGCGCCAAATAATTGCTTTACTTTATCGCTATGCGATAGCAATAGTTGCAAGAGCAATAGTTGGCGAGACGACCATGTGACGACACATTGATATAGATCAAGATGATGGAGATCATGGTGTCATGCCGGTGACGATGGAAATCATGACGATGCTTTGGAGATGGAGATCAAAGGCACAAGATGATGATGGCCATATCATGTCACATATTTTGATTGCATGTGATGTTTATCTTTTATACATCTTATTTTGCTTAGTTCGACGGTTGCTTTATAAGATGTTCTCTAACTAAATTATCAAGGTATAAGTGTTCTCCCTGAGTATGCACCGTGGCGAAAGTTCTTCGTGCTGAGACACCACATGATGATCGGGTGTGATAGGCTCTACGTTCAAATACAACGGGTGCAAAACAGTTGCACACGCGGAATACTCAGGTTAAACTTGACGAGCCTAGCATATAACAGATATGGCCTTGGAACACTGAGACCGAAAGGTCGAGCGTGAATCATATAGTAGATATGATCAACATAGTGATGTTCACCATTGAAACTATTCTAACCTCGAGGAGTCAAAGGCAGATGGCCTGTCCTGTTCACCCATCAAGCTGCCTGTTCTAATTTGGCAATGTTTTATTGATTGCGGGTATCTTGCATATGTTGTCTTGCATTTCTTCTACTTTGTTGCACCGCCATCTGCTTAGTTTACTCATCATATATGTCGAGATGCCATGCCCATCCATTATCAATACATATTCCATCTGTCATCATACCATGTTTTTTCACTCAAATGTTGTTCTTGTGCATCAGACATCAAAAAGGAAGAGGGTGATTGCCGAACCTGAAGAAGCACCAGCAAAGTCCTTGAAAAACGTGGTGGTGCCGGAGAAATCAGACAGCACCCCACTTATATTGGTTGTACAACCAGTGACACAAAACGTAGGACCGACTCCAGCAGACTGTACCCATACTTCACTGGCCACACCACTAGCCCCACCACACAGGACCTGCACTCTAGCAAAAGGTATACCGATTTCATTTGCCATAGCACCAGCTGTACCACAGAAAAATCCCACTCCAGCAAAAAGTACAGCAAGTCCACCGGCCGAAGACCTATCCCAACTGCAGAGACGGCCAATTCCTGCAGATTGGAACCCCATTCCATTTATTCCCAGTTTAAAAGACAATGCTTTCAATGTTGTTAGGGACTACGTGCATATATTCCCATCATGGGAAGATTATTGTGAAGACAAACACCATTTTCACATCTTCCTGTCCAACTTACGTGTAAGTGCTATTATTCATGGTTATTATTTTCCTGTTTTCTGCTGATTGAACACATCAATGATTTACATTACATTGTTGTAACTAGGCGAGGGTCAATCTAGATAGTCATGACGAGCAAAGCTTGCTTGTGCTTTTCAAAGAAGCATTGCAGCAGTATCGGTGTTACCTGAGGAAATCACACTTTGATGGCAAGTCTATAAACGAATTTTCGGTGAAGTCTCCTGTGCTAAATTTAGAAGACATTGAATGGAAAAACCTTGTTATGCACTGGTCTCGTTCCCAGGATGAGGTACTGTCTATGAAATCACATGACAATTTGAACTTCTACTTTTCCGCATGTGCCTTACGGATCTTTTTTGCAAGAAATCTGCTCGAAGAAGAATTTCGGTTTGACAAGAACGACAGGATATCGCAAATATGCTGCCCGCTGCTTTGCTCTTGTTAGTACCTGTTGTTCTATATCACTGTACTTGCATACATACCTGGTTCATTATGTGACAGCAGTATGCATGATAGCTTGCTTATCAATTGTTCGCTCCAAATTATCTGATCTGTATGAATGGTTACATTAGTGTAGAATATATCCAATGCCAATGTTTTTTTAGCTCTGCATTGTTCTTGTAAGTACATGCTGTCCTTTATCAGTGTACTTATAATGACAGGTAGTTGTTCATGTACCATCACTCTGCAGCTTATTTTCCTTTGCCCTCCATTTTCTACACATCAGATCTATATTTACTCTTACCATAAGGTTGGTACTGAAGAAGTTTAGCTGTGCATTGCTCTTGGCTGTACCTTTTGCCTGTATCGCTGCACTTACATTTATCGCTACTTGGTTATGTAGCATCACTCTTCATCTTATCTTAAATATTCTCTATTTTTTCGTATATTATCACATCTATATTTACTCTTAACAAAATGTAGAATAAAGGCAATGCTTTTGAAGAAGATTCTGTGGTAAACTTCTTGAATTGCCCCCCCCCCATCAGCATGGACAAGGCCTTTATAGAGCCTGTCTTCACCAATAATGTAAGTTTGTCCATCTCAAGCCTTTAAACTTTGTTGTATATATTTGGTTAGGCATGACTGCAACAGCTGTTTATTTTTGGTGTTTGCATCAAATTGCTTGTTTAAAGTTTATTATGTAGTTCATAAACAAAAGTTTGTCCTTTCTCAATTTAAGTTTTCAGTTGTACAACCAAGTTCCTTCTTTATACCATGTAAATTAAACTATACAGAGCAAGTGATCTTCTTTTGCACTGCATGTATGCTTCTGTTCTTCATTCGTAATCCAGTGGTGTGGTGAACATACCCACTGCAGCACAATGTCATATTCTGCAATGTCTTAACTATGAACAATGTCATATCATTCTACTATTATTTAAACCGTCTCTTTATTTGCCAATCTGAAATGGTATAAATTGACAGCACACTAACCATTGATACTTATGAGTTCTTGATCTGTAATCCAGTGGTGTCGTGAAGCTGCCAACTCCTTCACAATGTCATTTCCTGCCATGTCTTGACCTAAACAATACCATATTGTGTTAATGCAATTTTAAACTGTGTCACTTTATTTGTCAGTATGTGATGAATTGTCAGCACTGATACTTTTATGTGCAAAACCTATCATCTGTCTGCTTGTTTATCTTTCAGAGTGAGGAAGATATAAGTGTTGAACAAGCGCAGTCTCATCATGTTGCTCAGCTGCTTGCGCTGCAGCTCCCCAGCAGGGCTAACCTTTCTTGAACTCTATTGAAGTGCTGTCGGTTTTGTATATTACGCCTATGATATGTTGACACGTTGACCGGCCCATCAAGTTTAAATGGGCCGGCCCAACTGAAGGCCCACAAGATTTTGCGGACCATAATGGGCCAGCCCAGCTAAAGGCCCACGAGATTTTGCGGACCATAATGGGCCAGCCCAGCTAAAGGCCCACAAGATTTTGCGGGCCATAATGGGCCGGCGCAGGTAAAGGCCCACGAGATTTTTGTGTGCCATAATGGGCCGGCCCAGGTAAAGGCCCACAAGATTCTTGCGGATCATAATGGGCCGACCCAGCTAAAGGCCCACGAGATTTTGCCGACATTAATGGGCCGGCCCAGTTGTAGGCCCACAAGATTTTGAGGACCCTAGTAGGCCGGCCTATTAACTGGCTGCCATGTTTTGGGCCAAATGCCGGCCCATATTTGATCCGGTCCATTAATGGCCTGCCACACTCCGGGCCTAATAGTGGCCCATATGAGATCCGGCCCCTTAAAAGCCTACCACGTTCTAGGCCAAATTACGGCCTAGATCAGGTCCGGCCCTTTAAGAAGCTTTGGGCTCAATTATGGCCCATATCAGATTCGGCCCATCAACTGGACACTATGCTTTTGGGCCCACTTGCTAAAGGCCCACTTAGTAATTCGGCCTGATATTAGTTTTGGCCTATTAAGGGCCCATTTAACATTTCGACCCTATATTAATTTCGGCCTGTTAAAAGCCCGTCATATAGTTGGGCCTAACTACGGCCCGGTTTGCATCCGGCCTGCTCGCAGCCGATATCTGATTGGGCCAAACAAGGACTGAGACAATTTTGGCCTGTTAAAAGCCCGTGATTTGCTTCGCACAATCATGGGCTAGGGTTCATTTCGGGGTGCTGCCGGCCCGTGAGATGTTCGGCACGTTTCAGGCCCAACCTACATCGTGATTGCATGACGGCCCGATTATGTACCGTAATTTTATGGTTTGGCCGGTTTACTGCGAAGACAGGATATATATACAGTAAAATAACTGCAGCATCATGAATAAGAAAAAACCCTACACTATACAATAAAGAAATTATGGCATATTACATCCACTGGGCATCAAAGTTTGCCACTATGATAATAAAGCACAAGCAGACAACAGATTACATACACTGGGCATCAAAGATCGCCACCAGTGCAAATAAACACGCCGACAAAATAATATACAAAACCGACAGCACTTCAATAGAGTTCAAGAAAGGTTAGCCCTGCTGGGGAGCTGCAGCGCAAGCAGCTAAGCAAGATGATGAGATTGCGCTTGTTCAACACTTATATCTTCCTCACTCTGAAAGATAAACAAGCAGACAGATGACAGGTTTTGCACATAAAAGTATCAGTGCTGACAATTCATCACATACTGACAAATAAAGTGACACAGTTTAAAATTGCATTAACACAATATGGTATTGTTCAGGTCAAGACATGGCAGGAAATGACATTGTGAAGGAGTTGGCAGCTTCACGACACCACTGGATTACAGATCAAGAACTCATAAGTATCAATGGTTAGTGTGCTGTCAATTTATACCATTTCAGATTGGCAAATAAAGAGACGGTTTAAATAATAGTAGAATGATATGACATTGTTCATAATTAAGACATTGCAGAATATGACATTGTGCTGTAGTGGGTAGGTTCACCACACCACTGGATTACGAATGAAGAACAGAAGCATACATGCAGTGCAAAAGAAGATCACTTGCTCTGTATAGTTTAATTTACATGGTATAAAGAAGGAACGTGGTTGTACAACTGAAAACTTAAATTGAGAAAGGACAAACTTTTGTTTATGAACTACATAATAAACTTTAAACAAGCAATTTGATGCAAACACCAAAAATAAACAGCTGTTGCAGTCATGCCTAACCAAATATATACAACAAAGTTTGAAGGCTTGAGATGGACAAACTTACATTATTGGTGAAGACAGGCTCTATAAAGGCCTTGTCCATGCTGATGGGGGGGGGGCAATTCAAGAAGTTTACCACAGAATCTTCTTCAAAAGCATTGCCTTTATTCTACATTTTGTTAAGAGTAAATATAGATGTGATAATATACGAAAAAATAGAGAATATTTAAGATAAGATGAAGAGTGATGCTACATAACCAAGTAGCTATAAATGTAAGTGCAGCGATACAGGCAAAAGGTACAGCCAAGAGCAATGCACAACTAAACTTCTTCAGTACCAACCTTATGGTAAGAGTAAATATAGATCTGATGTGTAGAAAATGGAGGGCAAAGGAAAATAAGCTGCAGAGTGATGGTACATGAACAACTACCTGTCATTATAAGTACACTGATAAAGGACAGCATGTACTTACAAGAACAATGCAGAGCTAAAAAAACATTGGCATTGGATATATTCTACACTAATGTAACCATTCATACAGATCAGATAATTTGGAGCGAACAATTGATAAGCAAGCTATCATGCATACTGCTGTCACATAATGAACCAGGTATGTATGCAAGTACAGTGCTACATGACAACAGGTACTAACAAGAGCAAAGCAGCGGGCAGCATATTTGCGATATCCTGTCGTTCTTGTCAAACCGAAATTCTTCTTCGAGCAGATTTCTTGCAAAAAAGATCCGTAAGGCACATGCGGAAAAGTAGAAGTTCAAATTGTCATGTGATTTCATAGACAGTACCTCATCCTGGGAACGAGACCAGTGCATAACAAGGTTTTTCCATTCAATGTCTTCTAAATTTAGCATAGGAGACTTCACCGAAAATTCGTTTATAGACTTGCCATCAAAGTGTGATTTCCTCAGGTAACACCGATACTGCTGCAATGCTTCCTTGAAAAGCACAAGCAAGCTTTGCTCGTCATGACTATCAAGATTGACCCTCACCTAGTTACAACAATGTAATGTAAATCATTGATGTGTTCAATCAGCAGAAAACAGGAAAATAATAACCATGAATAATAGCACTTACACGTAAGTTGGACAGGAAGATGTGAAAATGGTGTTTGTCTTCACAATAATCTTCCCATGATGGGAATATATGCACGTAGTCCCTAACAACATTGAAAGCATTGTCTTTTAAACTAGGAATAAATGGAATGGGGTTCCAATCTGCAGGAATTGGCCGTCTCTGCAGTTGGGATAGGTCTTCGGCCGGTGGACTTGCTGTACTTTTTGCTGGAGTGGGATTTTTCTGTGGTACAGCTGGTGCTATGGCAAATGAAATTGGTATACCTTTTGCTGGAGTGCAGGTCCTGTGTGGTGGGGCTAGTGGTGTGGCCAGTGAAGTATGGGTACAGTCTGCTGGAGTCGGTCCTACGTTTTGTGTCACTGGTTGTACAACCAATATAAGTGGGGTGCTGTCTGATTTCTCCGGCACCACCACGTTTTTCAAGGACTTTGCTGGTGCTTCTTCAGGTTCAGCAATCACCCTCTTCCTTTTTGATGTCTGATGCACAAGAACAACATTTGAGTGGAAAAACATGGTATGATGACAGATGGAATATGTATTGATAATGGATGGGCATGGCATCTTGACATATATGATGAGTAAACTAAGCAGATGGCGGTGCAACAAAGTAGAAGAAATGCAAGACAACATATGCAAGATACCCGCAATCAATAAAACATTGCCAAATTAGAACAGGCAGCTTGATGGGTGAACAGAACAAGAATCAACAGGTGGGGAGCGTATGAGTTTCATTGCATCCAGAATGGCACTCAATGCCTTGGTGCCAATTTTTGAAGTCATTGTAGTGTTTAGCTTCAAGAGTGGACTGCTGCTAGTGCGACACAAAGCAGCTACACAGATCATACTATAGATATAATGGGAAAACCTTAAGCATCAGAGTAAAATCAGCAAAGTGGAACTTGCTGGAATATATGTGCTAGTATTGCCGGTACGGCTAGAAAGGCTTTGGATACCAGCTCTCTCAAAGGCGACACAACTCC
This sequence comes from Triticum aestivum, assembly GCF_018294505.1. NCBI lineage: Eukaryota > Viridiplantae > Streptophyta > Magnoliopsida > Poales > Poaceae > Triticum > Triticum aestivum. Next base: position 69,967,910 of record NC_057802.1, read on the forward strand.
CCGCATTTCCTTGCTATTCTTATAGGATTCAAGTGGGCAGGCCACTACAAATCCTATTCCTATGTTTACACGATCCTACGAATCAAGGAGGCTCAAAGTGTCCATCGCAACCGACCGTATAGACCTCTACACTGCAAATGTCCCTGCTCATCTTCAGTACAAGGAACATACTGTACTACTATCATACTCCCTCCATTCCAAAATATAAGTCTTGGTAGAGATTTCCACTATGGATCACATACAGATGTATCCAGATTCATTTTAGAGTGTAGATTCACTCATTTTGCTCCATATGTAGTCCATGGTGGAATCTATACAAAGACTTGTATTTAGGAATGGAGAGAGTACATATTAAAGAAGAACGGAAGAGGAACATGGTAAAGAAGAGCAAGCAGATTTTGGATAATAAAATGTTGGTTGCGCAGTGCCCACACATGATGAACCAGAGCGCATTAAGAATGCAACTCCCAGCTGTCTCTCGACCATTTCAGGCGGTTGGATGAAGATCCTACGTCTCCTAACCCTTCTTCTTCCTCGTCTCTGATTCTTCCCATACAGAACACCGCACGGGCCGCCGGCCGGACCACCGGCCTCCATCGCCCGTGTTCCTCCGCCACCCCCACCCCCACCCCCACCCGAACCCCCACCCGCATCGAGTTTTCTTCGTTCGGCGAGGCCCCACAACCACCCGAACCCCTTCGATCGCACCGGCGAACTCCGGCGAGCTCTGAAAAATCGACTGACCCAATTTTGAAATTTAGTCTACTGTGATTTAACTAGTGTGGAATATAAAAGGGGAAAACCATAAGCATTGGGAGTATAGTGTTGAGCGTGCCATGGCGGATCTGAAGGTGCAAAGCGGACAAAGGCAACTTCGCAACCAAGACAAGAAATCAGAGTAAAGCAGTGGCGATCTATTTTCTTGCTGCGATAAATAAGTTGAGCAGATACGAAAGAGTACCGCCTCTGCTGCGTCGCCGTGTACGCATCTGCTGAGAATTTGATGGTGCTGCGGTAGTGATGGCTGTCGGCGGCGTGGAAACAGATCTAGGAGGGTAGACGGTGGCAGCGGGGCGCGGTGGACGAGACGGTCATAGGAGCGGCGCCGGCAAGGTGGACGACGGCGGGGATGAAGCGGGAGGACGGGATGCAAGGATCCCGGTCCGAACCCGTGGATGAGAGAGGTCAATCTCTTGTAATGGACGGCGGCGGCGGGGTATCAGCTCCGGCATGGTGGAGGAGGACGGCGGTGGATGGGGTGGCGGACGGCGGCGGACGGAGGAGGGTGGGGTGGAGAGGGTGTTTTGGCGCCCACGGAGTACGAATGGGGAAAAGGGAGGTAGAGAGGAAGGGGGGAACCATGTATTCAGGGCGCGCTTGTCTCAAATGCGAGGAAATTTACAAACTTAGCCTCCGTTTCAAATTTCTACTACATCACATCAACATTAGTCGGTTGGGGATAGGAGGGTAATCTCGCATACACTGAATATTTCCCGACGAGAGTTTGTTTTTAGCGCCCACTGTGTATGAATATGAATCGGGGAGGGAGTCGATTTTGGCCGAGGACACACTGTGTTTTGGCTCCCACCGTGTATGAATCCGGGTGAGAGGCGGTTACGTCACGTTTGGGTGAAATTACAAACCTACCCCTATCGAAACCTATAGAAATCCAGCAGATAGGATTTGCGTGGCAGGGATAGGCAGTAGTGATTTCCATCTCGCAGATTTTGGTTTCGGGCGGTTACTGCGACTTTCCCCGCTTCGTTCAAATTTTGCAGAGTGCACGTTTACCGTGCCAACTCAATTCGAATCCCGTTTGTATTCTATATTTTTTCGGGCGGGATCCATTTTCAATTGGAATTACATTCTATATACATCATTTTTTAATATATACTTTCAAAATCACAACAAAGAATTATGCTCCTTTGTATGTATAATATGATTTACAAATACAACGATCTCGAAATCTTAAGGTTGAATTCGAAAAAATTTAACCAAATTATGTTCTACTAAAATGTATGGACCAGTAATATCTACATATTAAATAACATAGATGTGCGTGAATTCATATGAGTATGCATGTTTGATAGATCAATTTTGGTTCGAGTATGGATTACATGTATCATCATCTCGAATTCAAATATTTGAATCCTTTTTTGTTCACTCCTTTCACGCCCATGTCTCTCGCATGCATGCTCCTTCAGGTAGCTATCACTCTCTTTTCTCCAGCTCACTCGCACGCTCACTTCATGTTTCTCCTATCCTCGCAAACATGGTCTCTCGACGTCTCCCTTGAGAAGTGTCACACTCTCCCTATCATTATACATTACATGGGTTTCATTATCTCTCACGTCTCTACTGTTCTCTGGTATCACTCGGTACCTAAGCTTTCTTTTTCACCGCCACACACACAGTCTCCACTCGTCTTTCACTTTGTCTTTCTCTCTATGGGATTCTCTCACACACCCTATATTTCTCTACATATGACTCATACCACTAAAATTACTCTCTCTCTCTCATGTAGACACAACATTTGTTGCGGTCTCCTTTTCGTCTCCATCCCAGACTGACATTACTCATTTGTTTACCGATCAGAAAACCCCGACTACCGTCTCCTCTCTCTCTCACAGACACACACACAACTCCTGCTTCCACTCCCCTTCCCGACTACCGTCTCTCTCTCACACACACAAAACTCTCGCTTTCGCACCCCGACTCGTATTTCTCTCACAAACATTTATCGACTAGCTAGCCTCTAGATAGGTTTATACACCCGCACACTCGTGCTTCCACCATCACATACATGTCTCTCTCCCGCTCCTTGTATCTATGTAGTTTTTTCTTCCCTTCTTGAGACACGCCCTCTCGATCGTGCACACACACACTATCGCCTCATTTTAAGCTGATACCTATCGCACACACACCCCTTATGTCTTTGTCACACATGCACTCCGTCCTCCTCCACTCTCCCTCTCTCTCACACACACATGGGCTTTTTGCAACAACTAGCAAGATGCCCATGCGTTGCACGGAACATCAAGATGCATTTGTATGAGTAGTTTATCTTATGGGGGAAAAGGATGAACGAGGGAAGGCCTTATTTGCAAATGTGGAGAGGGGTGTGGGTATCTTTTTGCAAAATTGCCATAGTTTCCTTCCTATCCGTCAGATATAGATCGGACGGCCTATATTGCAGGATGGCAGGCACACGATCATCACCGACAATGCTTTTTATAAGAGTAGGGATAAAAAATAGAGTTGGTGATGATGGTGGGCCTGCCATCCTGCAATGTAGGTCGTCCGATTTATATCTGACGGATAGGAAGGAAAATATGGCAATTTACCCGCACTCTTCACCACATTTGCAGATAAGGCCTTCCCTCGTTCATCCTTTTCTCCCACAAGATCTTGATGTTCCGTGCAACGCACGGGCATCTTGCTAGTAAGAGTAGAAATTAGACATATACCACTTCTCGAATCTTGAAACCAACAACATTCCTCCCTTATCTCATCAAAACCGCCAAAGGAATATATTTTGAGTGAAACATAACATATTTTTAGTGATATACGTATTTCAAAACTAGACTTTTTTCTATCAAATCGGTGAATATGTATTAATCTACTTTGATCGTGTGGCAACGCATTGGCACATTGCTAGTAGTTATTATAATTTTTTGGACACCAGACAAACGGTGGAGTACATATACGAAGAGAAGAGGCGCACGCATGCAGTCGGCCTCTTGCTGTCTCGCACACATGAGTGTTACGTAAAGGCGACGTTAACAAATAAACCCTAAAACCCTAGGTGCACGATTGCTGCATTCGCGGGTACCGGGTACGTGGTGGAGCACCTTTGTAGGAATAGTCAGCTCGCATGATAATTTGATCCGTAGGAGTTGATGGTCGGGACCACAGGTGAACGACTTGGAGCGTGGTGGCTCGCCAGTTGCCACAGATCGAGTAGCCACGTTTAAAATATCATTTTTAGCGGGGTTAAGAGTTCGGATTTTCAATGGCGCGTTATAAGTAGTAAGTAGTTTTTATAACGATTGGTATGGAGCGAAAATGGAATTCATAGTACTACGTACCTCCTTGGCGTATGGTTGTATGGTTTTTTTTGCGATGGAGGTTGTATGGGTTTATGTTGCGAGATGTTGAACCTGGTAGTTCTAGGGCAAATACTATGGTTTAGATTTAGATGCTGGTTTTCAGTAATGAAAATCGGAAGGGGAAACCCTTCTTTGATTAAAAAAAACTACTACCTCCATTCTGGTTTACTAGTCCCCATCGTACTTTGGGTCAAAGTTTGTCTACGAATTTTACTTGTAAAATGTGAATGGAAAACAAGATTTTGTTATACCCAAACAAAAAAGGACTGGAGGGAGTGATTGCTCTGACACGGACGCGACCTCTCATAGCGCAGGCATTGAACCGGCGCGCCGGCCAAGAGGGCCACACTCGCTGCAGGCCCGGCTGAGCACGCCTCCTCGCCGCGTGCAACCAGCTTAAGACTGCCCTGCCTGCCTTCATTGAATCCGCGCGTGTGCCGGCAACACGTCCTTCCGCGAGCCGGCATGCATTTTAGAACACAAAAAATGACTAAAATATAATTAATTTATGCATGGTCTTGACTTGTTGTGCTCGCACTGGTAGCAGGAACTAGTAGAGGATTTTCTTTATTTATAACTCTCCTCACATTTTTTTGGCTTTGAAGTGAATCATGGTTGTGGACATTATGTATGAATGTGCAGATATCTGTGAACATGATTTTGATGTGGAAGTTGAACTTGGAATGTCGGGCTTGCGCGTGAAGTATACCATGTCCAATGCTTCGTCTGTTATTGTTTGGGAAGTAATTGCTGTTATTACATGACCCGAAAAAAACATTTTGTGCCACATGAGTAGATGCACGGACATCACAACAGGCATGCTGACTGGATAAATATTTGAACCTAGCTATTATGAAGGAAATTTTGTATTGACAACAGTTTTAGATAGCAGGAGACGCCTAGCCTGCTCTGCCTCTGCTAGCTTATTTCTGGCTTCTTCCATCTCTTCTTTGGCTTGGGTGAAGAGAGCATCTGATTGCTCTTTTCGCTTCTTCAGGAACTCAGCTACATTCTCAAGGGCTGCTGCACGCTTTCTTTCAGCCTTTACTAATGCCATGAGGACACGAACAGCTGACGACTCCACCTGGTTTGTGTGTAATCCAGCATCATCTGGGAATTTGCACCTTGTGTCTAATCCAGCATCATTAGGGAACTGGCACCTTGTGTGTAATCCAGCCTCATTTTGGAAACATGATCTCGAGGTTGACCATACTTCCCTCCTCGCAGGAACTGCATCCTGACATGAAGTTACTTCTTTTTGAGATCAATACTCAGAGCAACCTAGATCCATTTAGTAGAAGCCAGATAAACAGAACTCGGAGAAGTGAATTCAAAAGGAAAAATAAAATAAAAAACAGACTACAAGGTGAGAACACGCACTTCCTACATCAAGCTAAAAACGAAAGCATTAGGACGATTAAGACTCTTCTTATTACACATCGAAGAACACCACGCTTAAGAGAAACAGAAGCTACAACATATACACATCGAAGAACACGAGGCTACACGAAAGTAATTGAAAGGGTGTTACTTACCAAAGCTCGTTTTACAGGTTCGGTGCAGCTCCTCTTTAACTTGCCACGCTCCTTGAAGATGTCCCGAATATCCCGTGTTTGGTCTACTTTGCTCCTCTGCATGTTCGCACTCATGGTTTCAAAATCTCAACATGGTAAGAAAATATAGTACTAGTAATACTCGCGCATCTTGTGGGCAACATTAAAGCACTCGTCTGCCATGTTAGAGCATCTCCAACAGAATCGCAACGAGCGGCGCTTTAAAAAAGCGTTTACAGTGCTGAGATCGAGAAGTAGATACTAGAGAGTAGAGGATAGTTCTCAGCATAGATAGATAAAAAAAAGATAATTCAACTACTCCTCGTCGTCCGACTCCTCCTCGGTGATGTCCTCCTCTGACGTCTGACTGTAGGCGTGAAGATACCGATCGTCGTCGGATTCCCAGGGCGTCGCTGCTCCTAGCCTATGTTGAATTGAGCGTCCGCTTTTCGACTACGCTTGTCCTCATGATAGGCGGCTCGCTCCGCCTTCCTCTTATCCCTCTCCGCCCTCCTTTGCGCATAGAACTCGCGCTCGTTGATGATGTCCTGTGGGAAGTGTTGGCGCCACAGCGCCCTAAGCCGCGGCAGAGGCGCGAGCTCCTGCGCCCGCTCCCGCGTCGGCACGTTGGTGAAGTTCAATGTTCTATGAGGCCACCGGAGGCGCCACACCGCCGGGTCGTACGCGCGGGCGGCCTCGTTGGAGGTGTCGAAATTGCCGAGGCCGAGGCGCATCCCGCGGAACTAGATCTCGGCGGAGAAGCCGCCGGAGGGGCGCGCGCGGACGCCGCGGTATCCCCAAGTTTCCCGGCGACGCGGCGGCATGGTGGCGCGGCGGCGGCGAGGCGAAAAAGAGCGGGGAGAGAGCGGTGGCGAGGCACAGAGCGGGGAGAGAGCGGTGGCAAGGCACAGAGCGGTGGGAGGGCGTTGGATTTTACATAGCGCGCCGGATGCCGCGCGCCAAAACTAGCACACGCCCGGCCACTTTTTCCCACGCGCGCGCGATCCTTTCCTGACGTCTCTGCTATCTCTACTCTCTTCTCTACTAGCGCGATACAGGAGCGACGCACAATTACAAGCTGATATTCTGTTGGACAATGGAGGCTATAACCAATTACTTTTACGGGAACAATAGGACCCAGGAAATTTGAAGGGTAGGTATGAAAAAAATTGGAACTGCACATGTACTGCTAAGTGATTCAATACACACATTACCAATCGAGGAGGAGAACGACGGTCGCGGCGGCCTCTGTGAGTCATGGTCGACAACGGGAGTCAGTTCATTGTCGACGAAGGTGGTACTTCTGCGCTTGGCGTCGGCTTCCGGGAAGCAGATCCGAGACCGTGGAAGACGATGCCGGGGAAGAGGCTCCGTGTACGACGACGACGGTGGACCGGCTCTAGTGCGGCGTACGAGGTCGTCGATGAGGCAGATGCGCTGCGGTGGACGAGTGCGCCGATGTAAAGGGGAGGAGCACGAAGGCTGCGGTGCCGTGGAGAAGTCTATTTTGCGATGGGGATAGAAAATGGGGAGTATTCAGGTGTACTACTCTGGGTGTCGGGGTGGGGTTGGCTGGGTAGGGTGAACCCGAAGTTACGAAAACAACCCCCTACCAAGCGTCATCCGTAGGCCTGTTCCGAAGGCTATGATGGTAACTTCCCACTGCTCGAATCAGGGTCGCGGGAGATTTTCCCGCCGACCTCAAAATTTTGTGACACTGGACTCCCCGTGTGGCGTGTTGAGTGATTCGGCTAAGCAACTAGCGAGTAGTAGTAGTAAACTCTGCATATTAGGTTTGACCAAAGTCAAACTTCCTAAAGTTTGACCAAGTTTATAGAAAAATATAAACATTTACCATAACAAATATGTATGATGTGAAAGTACATTCAATAATGAATCTAATGGTATTTATTTGTTATTGTATATGTAATATTTTTTATTATAAGCTTTCTGAGAGTTTACAAAACTTGACTTTGACCAATGCTAATACGCGGACTTAAATAAAAATGAAGGGAGTACACATTTGTTTTCTTAGTTTGTAGTGAACTAATCATTTGTTGAAATTGTGAAATAAATATATTAGGCTATTGACTTCGAATGTAATGGTCTATACAATTCAATAGTTACAATCATTGTCGAATCCCAAGATGTATACAAGGTCTATAGTACTTCACAACATGCTCAAACTCACATAATCCCAGTCAAATGAGAATCTAAATGCATTTCATAGTTATTACTTTGTAGGATGCAACAAAAACAACCATAACTCTACATCAGCCATTATAGAAGCAACATTTTGACATATCCCAATGTGTGAATGAAACGTGCAGAGAGAGCTTTTGAAGATGGAGCAGATAGGGCGGGAAAGATTGTATGTATGTGGACGAGAGAGTAGGAGACAAACCTAACGAGACAGAGAGAGAGAGAGATATAGAGAGAGAAAGAGAGAGGAAGAAGTTAGGTCTATGAGAAAGATGGATACATGTAATATACATGAGATGCGTGTGCATCTGGATTCTGTATACGTGGAAGGAGAAGAGACAACATGTTTGATGAGAGAGCTGGAAAAACATGGACGAGAGGGGAAGGATCTCATGGGTTGAGGGATTGACAATTTTGTGCGGGGGAGAGAGGGATTGGTAATTTTGTGCAAGAGAGAGAGAGGGTGGGGGGAGGAGCCAGTCAGCCGTCGTCACATCACCCTGCTTCCAAATGACCCCGCATTCTCTAGTGCGGTGTGGTCGCCGTCTTTGATCTGCTCGATGCCCTCTTTGAAGATTGAGGTGTTGTGCATGTTGGGGTGCAAAGAAGCACAAGCGAGAGTGGTCGCCGTATAACCTTGGATGGGGATGAATTGTGTGCTCGGGGTAGTGTGTGTGTGTGTGTGTTGTGTTGCGTGTGTCTCTCTGTGTGTGTGTGTGTCAGATATTGAGAGAAAACAAACCTAAGGAGAGAAATGGGTATTCACGAAGAGATTGTGCGAGCCTTGAGGTGGGCAGGGGCCGGGTGAGGGTGTCAAAATGTGCGCGTTGATGCATGTGTTGCATGCGACCGTGCGAGGGACGAACGAATCGAGAGAGATGGTTGTTGTGTTACGGATGCTCCTCTCTCTGTCTCTCTCTCTCTCTCTCTCTCACACACACACACACAAGTAAACTAGAAGACCGTTCTCTCATGTATACACAACGTATCGGCATCTGTATATGTCTCACTCATGCATGATCATTTGCACATTCACACCTCTCTATGTCTGTATCACACGCACACCGTCTCCACATTGCCCTTCCGCCACAACGCACATATGGACACATACACACGTTCTCTCTCAGTCACACACACAAAATCAGTATTAAAAAAAACTAGGGCGCACCTAAAACGTCCAAATCCAAATAAACACGAACTGGAGCTAAATTCAAATATATGGAAATATTGCAGCGTCAAGAACTTCCACAGGAAAAAAAGTTGAGTAATATTCGAGGATTGTTTTCACACACACAAAAAGGTTCGGTGGATGTCCTTCGAGCGCGACACGATGACACACCATTCGATCGACCGCGGTTCACGCGCTTGCACAGGATTCCGTATCATGGCTGTGATACTAACTAATAAAAGCGCTGCCTAAGTCTAATGTTTACGTGTACTAGTACGGTTTTCTTTTAAGTTTGACCAACCTTATATATAAAACTAAAGTAAGCTCCCACATGCACACTCATCAATATGCCGCCGCCGCCGTTGCGCAGGCCGGCGCCCGCCTGCTCCGGCCAACAATTTCTCGCCCATCACCACCGTGTCGCCGCCATCCCTGTGCCATGAAGCCGAAGGCTCGCCCGCTCACGTCGTCTGCAGTCCCTCCTCGCGATGCCGCCGTGCTGCCAAGCACGCGAGCAGCTGGTGGAGCCGCGTCTATGCATGCAGCGTACGAAGAGGAGGACGAGCGCGTGCTCCAGCACGCCGGCGAGGAGGAACTAGCGTGTCATTATTGTCTCCGCCCGCGCGGAGGAGGCGCGCATGGTGGCTGTCGCGGCGGAAGACGGTCGCGCGCGCGTCGAGCCCGCAAACTGGGTGCGGACGTGGAATCTACCTTCGAGACCTTGAATGCCACGTGGATCCTGCAATCTGAAGGAGCAATTTGGGTCAGTCGACTCATGTGAGCCGTTTGATGCAACATGGATGGCTAGAAGGGCTTCTTCCACCTCTTCTGCCGTCTTCTTCCTTCGCTCCGTCGAACTTCTTTCACAAATCGACTGACCCAAATTATACTACTAGTACGAACATATTAAGTACAGTAGGAACACGAAGATACGAGCAGTAGTACCAACTGCAAGAAGAACAGTAGTAAGACATAGTACTAGTACTACTGTACGTACTAAAGAGTTCAAATAATGAGAAAGAACATAAACATAGTTCTGTTTGGGCCTCAGCACAACACACCCTTGAAAATAAACTAAGCAACTAGTTCGCTTGACACTGCAGTAGAACCAGCATGAGCGACGGCACTGCCACCTACTCGGAGTCCGAGTCCACGTCCTCGACTTCGTCCTCGTCCCTCTTCCTCTTCCTCTTCGCCGATGCTTCTTTGCTTGAACCGGACACTGGGCTCTGCTTCTTCATCCAACCCTTGTAGATATTTAAACAAAGGTAGGCATCCATTGCTGCGTACAGGATGTGATCTTCATCTAATGTCTTCGACTCCCATGCATGATGAAACTCGTGATGAGGTTTCTTCAGTTTAGCGTACGAAGGATCAATCATGGCTGCTACCAGGGTCAGCATTGAAGGTTGAGAGGAGGACACCAGGCTTGCCTTCTGGAGATCGAAGGGCTGGCCTACAACGAGACCTATCTGACGCAGGACATCCCTGTCGTTCTTAAAGCCTACAGTAACGAATTTCACTCTTTTGTCCTTGAGGAAGTTCTTGAAATCCTGGCACTCAACGTCGGCATGGCATATGTGGTAGACCAAGCAAACGTTATGTACGCAAACCTAGATCACGGCGGGCTTCTTCCTCTCTTCGTCCTTTAGATCCTTCTCTCGTCCCAGGACTGTGGTGTACTCAACATCTAGCCCAGCGACCCACTCATCCGTTGAACTGTTGAACATGCGTAGGAAGCGAGGAAGCCATGCTTTCACTGTCTTGGATCCACGTGTGTAGATGACGATGAACTGATCGCCGGTGATGGCTCTAACCTGGTACTCAGCGGCGACCATGGAGATTTGGGAGGCCATGGATTTTGGAGGAGGGTTAGGAGAAGTTGAACTGTTGTACCCCGCAAAAAAAACTGGGAGCGAACTAATGTGAAAGGACGAGACGACTGGGAGCAAACTGTTGTAAGGTAGAGGACGGGGACGAGTAGGGCGTGCGAACGGCGTGGGGTTGCTGGCTTGCCCGGTGGATAAACGGCTGCAAGCCCCCAAAGAGTTCTCGAGAACTATGCGGGACCCACTAGATGTCATGTCTACTAGACCCATATCGTAGGCCTGACGGTATAGCTTCTGCCTGTTTGCACGCCATGCCGGCGCGTGGATGTAACTTGACTTAATTCCGTCAAACGTCGCGCCTCCCACGACCTTCGCCTCCCTCGTGCGGTCGCGCCCTTTGATACGTCGACCGGCTATAAATGAGCAATTTTTTTCCTTTTTTAGACAAGCAATTTTTTTGCCTACTCCGCATGCATGATACTCCCTCTGGTCCTTTTTACTCCCGTCAACCGTTTGCAAAGTGTTTGACCAAATTTATACTTTTTTTGAACACCACCTTATATTAATTAACCAGCCACACCAGTACACTCATTCGATACAATATTCACCACACAGGGCGGTACATTATTTATAAGAATACCATCTAATCTATTGTCAAAGCTATACTTAGCGATTAAGTGTGCCACCTTATTGGCCGAACGGCTAATCTTTGACAATTGAAGATTGTTGATCAACTTCGAGATGCTCAACGCTTTCATCTTCAGGTCACGCATAGCAGACCTGTCATAGTCCCCCGATGCAAGAGACGCTACCACAAAAGCGCAATCAGTCTCTAAAATTATAGGATTATGAAGAGAAATACCTATGTAGAGACCGGCAATGCAAGCCCTAAGCTCCGCTTCCTCCACGCTTTGACATGCATCAATGAAATCCCACGACCAAATTTATACAAAAAATATCAATATCTACAATACTGATTATAATGAGTATAAGAACTACGTTTTATAATGAGTGTAAAAGTATTGATTTGACATTGTGAATGTTGACACATTTTTCTATAAGTCTGGTGAAAGTAGAGGTACATTGACTTCAGACAAAACTTAAATGCACAATGTAGACTAGTTCCTCCGTCCAGGTGCGTGCCATGTCCTATCTTGTCATCACAACAAGGTTAGCTATTAGGCTGGCCATAGTGGGGGTAACATAAGTAGTATCATGCACTTGGGACTCGCAAACATGCTAATGTGGTAGGCAATTAAAGAAGAGAGAGATGGTTATAGTAACATAGGTAGATACCGTAACATAATAAATGTGATGCTACTATGTGTCATGCATGGCAATAAATGAGACCACCTATGATACTAATCTATGATACTATGCACTATAGAGGTAGTAACATAGACTAGTAACATATGCATGTTACTAGTCTAAGTTACTCCCCACTATGACCAGCCTTAGAGTACCACTACCTCCCTTCTAGTTTAAAGGGCTCGATTCAAAAATTTCACCTACTCTTAGCAAGATAGTAGAGGCGGTGGAATAGTTTTTGAAGTCTGCAAAAGTACTCAACTAGTGCTGTCGTTCTTCACAAAAAATGTGTTTACCAATGCATGCATGAACACTAGTTACTCTAACCCCCCTCTCTTCTTTAATTCTTTGCCACATCAGCATGTTTGCTATTCCCGTGTGCATGATACCAGCTAAGATACCACCATTATGGCCAGCCTTAATCATCGCATGCAATAATTTAGTGCACCTTGAAATATGAACATGTGTGGGGCGTGTATGTTTTTAATGACTTGAGACTATACCTAGCCCGGCATGCAAGATGACTTATTATGCACCGTTCCCCATACCTGCAGGAAGCCCGTTCGTCTCCAAATCTTTTCCTTTCCATGTGTGGAAACATTATGCCTGCCAAACCCTCCTTCTCCCTCCGACGGTCCCACCACTCCACCCCGTGTGAAAAAATCTGCATGCATGACTCTCCTCCCCCCACGCTCGTCCAATCCGTTGTGACCAGCAATATTTCCACCCCTTCGCTCCCCCGTAATTTACTCCAACAAATATGCCCACGTAGCTGTTACTTAACTACAGGTGCATTGGGTCACTGACATATGGGCCCAACAGGGGTCTGGCCCACATGTCAGTGACGCAACTGGACCTGCAGTTAAGTCAGTGCAGCTCAGTCCATATCTTACGTAGGTGTGCCATTGCTCGCTATAAATACTGCGCCTCCCATGACATCGCTATCTCCTCCCCCTCACGTTCACGTTCATCGCTATCTCCTCCCCCTCCCTCTCATGTCGACCACCATGGCATCGCCCTCCCAAGCCCTAGGAGCCCCTCGCTACACCGCGCAGACGATCACGCGTCGCCGTTCCGTTCCTCGCCACCACTAGTCGAGGAGGACGTGTCGGTGTTCCGCTCCTCGCCGCTACGCGACGCGTCGCCGTTCCGTTCCTCGCCGCCACTAGTCGAGGAGGACGCGTCGGCATTCCGCTCCTCGCCGCGACGCGACGCGTCGCCGTTCCGTTCCTCGCCGCCAGTAGTCGAGGGGGACGCGTCGGTGTTCCGCTCCTCGCTGCAACGTGTCGAGGTGGACGCGTCGGCGTTCCCAATCTCGCCAGCACGCGCGCCGGAGGACGCGTCGGCTCCCCGCTACAAGGAGAACGCCGCGCCGCCCGCCGAGCCCCCCAGCCTTGAGGAGCTTTGGAAAGAAATGGATGTCACCTTGTGGGAGGCATTGCCTCTAGCAGAGCGCGCCAAAATAGAGGCGGAGAAGAAGGCCGAGGAAGAGAAGCGCACCGCGGAACAAGCTGCCTGGGAGGCCTATGTCGCATCTGAGAGAGTCAGGCAATTGGCTCTTTGGCATAAGGCTCGTGCGAGGGCCGTGAGGGTGGCGGAGGACGCCCGTGCCAACGCCCTGAGTGCAGTCGGGCCCAAGTGCCTCATCTACGCTTGGCGGTACGTGGACCGGGTGCACGCTTCCAGCGAGGAGGAGTACCTGTTGGCGCCGGATCACCACACCGGTGAGATCGCGCTCGCCCGTCGGCAAGCCGCCAATCAGCACCTCGTGAGTTGCGAGGCTGAGGAAGAGGCGTTGTGTCGGCGCGCTGGGAAACGGCCGCGCACCAGGGCACTCGTGGTGCGCCGCAAGCGCTCCTGCGAGTGCCGTGGCTTTTAGGAGGAGTATAATTTTTGTTTCGTAAGGCGATCTCATTAGTTTTGGGACGCAAATGATAAATCCCGAACGTTCAGGAATTTTTAGCGTCCTTAATTAAGTATGTAAAAGGGAAAGTGTGGAAACCTTGTGTATTCGTACGCATTTTGCAAGTACGTGCATATAGCACAAACTTTACTATATACTATCGCACTACACGTCTCTCTCGATATATGCTTGCAGACTGTGCTACTCCCTCCGTCCAGGTCAATAAGTCATCTTTGGTTGTGCACCGTGACCAAGAAGGAGGGAAGACTTATACACCTAGACGGAGGGAGTACTACTATTACTTATGTATGTGCAAATGCACGTTTTAACATTACGATGCAGTTTTTGTAAAAGTAGAAAAACAACACTAGTCAAGCTTGTGAAACGATTCAATGCAAAACAAATGCAAAAATGCTCGTTTGATTGTTTACTTTTAGCTTCCTTCTCTGTGGTTATTTCTCTGTCGTACTTTCTACGGAGTATCTCACTGGTTGGAAAGGCATGCAAATTCCCAAACCGCTTCCTACACCCTGTATCGAATTTTTTGCCTAACAAGTTGTGCCGTGCAATTGGAATTCCAACTTGAGTACTACTACTAGTAGGAGTACCAGGGGCCAGTTCTTTTAGGCTTCTAGATTAGTAATCCCATAACTACTACCTCCGTCCTGGTTTATTGGGCCCCATTGTAATCTGTGTCAAATTTTGATCATAAATTTAACTAATGAAATGTTAATGCATGTCACATGCACTACTCCATCTGTCTAGGTGAGTAAGTCATCTTAAGATGTGCACCGTGACCAAGGAGGAGGAGAAAACGAGAAACGTTAATGTTTATTTGCTAATTAATAGTATTGCATGCAATGAACTAACCACTGCATGTCGTGTTTGATATCTCAAGTCATTAAAAGCATGCACACTCTTTATCTCTTATTGGTTGATATGTCAAGAAACAAGAAACGAGGTACGGAGTAGAAGTTAATGCACCGCGCCTAAGTGTTTTGGGATTATTTGGTTTTTGTAAGATGACTTACACACCTAGACGGAGGGATTACAATGGTGAGGAATAAACTAGTTAAATCTTTGGTCAAAATTTAGCACAAATTACAATGGTGAGGAATAAACCAGGACGGAGTAGTAGTTTAGAAGCCCAAATAAATGAGTGAGGCGCCTTATTGTTACTCTCCACTGTGACTAGTCTTGTGGGAAAAGCTGGGGAAGCCGCCAAAAGAACTGGCCCTAGGAGTAGTAGCTAGGGATCGTGTGTGCGAGATGAACCGGAGAAAGTAAATGCAGAGAGATGAAATGCAAAAAAGACGGAGGGATGTGATGGTTGCTTGTCCGTTTATTTTACCAGGCCACTTATTACTGGGAGTGGTTGGGTTTTGTGATATGACGGCTTTACTGCCGCGCCACGAGCGGGGTGAGAGGTGAGACTCCCGTGCAGCGCCGTCCTCTACACTTGTACTACATCGGTCGTGGTTTATTAGTCCCCCATTGAATTTGACTGAAGATTTAACTGACAAAATGTTAGTGCATGTCAACAAAAACTATATCGTTGGATTCGTATTTGAACATAGTTTTGAATGATATAATTTTAGGTGGCATGCATCAGCATTTATCATACTATATATAATGTTAGTTCAATTTTTGGTCGTACTAACCTATAGTAGTAAGGTGCCCGTGCGTTGCACCGAAGAGTGAAATGCATTGATCGGGGAGTTGTTTATTTTGACAAAGGATGTGGGGGTCATCTCATGTGTAACGGGTATCGATAGGTTCCTTCGGATATTATTTCATCTCTAGAGCTCACAAACATCTGGGTGAAATAGATAAAAAGGTATCTTTTGCAAACAAAAGCGTTCAACTATTCAACCTGCATCCAAAACTTGTGAAGAAATAACACTTATTGTGCTTTGCAAGAAATGATCTTTAAGAATTAGTTTTTGAGTATCGATTGTTATACATGTTGGCTACAGATGACATGGCACTTTCTTATAGTCAACAGTTGGCTATACTATTAAGTAATATTAACCATGCCCTTATACACCTAGACGGAGGGATTAAATCAGGATGACTTGCAAGCGGGCAGAGGAGATGTAAGAAATGGTTCATCGTAAGTCTTTCACCAGTACTGTAGTAAAAATTCATACATGGAAGATTCTAGACTAAACCATAAACGGATACACTTTTATTCATGCGCGATACTCCAATAGAGCAAGATCCTGCATGGAAGTCTCCACATGCTTAGACAGCGGATTACATTGAGCGAAGACTAATGATCAACATTTAACTTGATAATGCGTATGTCCAGGTGAACCTCCTTGGAGTCCCCGTGCACCGCGTCGGCGTGTAAAGGATGCCATGGGTTTTCCAAGTCCACATTGGCGGGATAGTCCCAGCTCCCCAGAGTCCAAGTCCGTTCGATGAGGCCGGTGTCGCCGCCCACGCGACCCGGAGGGGTAGTAACACTGACCATGCACCCGTACATCGGCCTCGTGTCAGTGTCAGCGTCAGCGGCGTCGCCCCTGACGCACATTACAGAGACGGGGCGGCGGCCTGCGCGGGCCTCGCCGGTGCCCACGATCAAGAGGAAGACGCTGCCGTCCTCCTCCGAGACTAGCAGGCGGCGGTGATCCTCCAGCGACTCCGGCATGGTGAACGGGTAGCACGTCTCGTACTTGATGTTCTCCGCCAAGGGCCAGCAGTGACCACTGCACGCATCCGTGAGGTGATGCACCATGTCCGCCGGCGAGCCACAAAACAGCATCGGGCACTCATAGCAGTGGACGAAGGGCTCCTTGGAGGCATCGACCAGGCCGTCCATGAAACGGGAGTGGCTGTAGGGGACGTTGCGCCAGTTGAATATATGAGCAATTGACTACGAGATTTAACCGAATAAGCACAAAATAAATCATGACGGCTATAACAGAGATGAAACTAATCATGTGGACTAGCATAGTAGTAGGATACAGAGTAGAAACATGAATTCTACCACGATTTCGAACAGGAAGGACAGAAACACATACGGTGCAACGGGAGCAGCACCGTTGGCGTTGAGGTTGTCGCCCATGTCCAAACACCACGTAGACACGGTCTTTGAGCACGGTTCGTAGTCGTTCCACGCTCGGGCATTGAAGTTTGTAACTATTTTAGATTAGAATATACTACTCCTCCGGTGCTAGTAGTAGAGCAGAGTCCTACTCTACTACTCTACTCAAGCAAGTTAGGGCATAGCACTGTAGGGAGTACCAGTACTGTGATCACTCAAGCAAGTTGTCTGGCATCGACATGACCCTACGCTGCTGGTATGTGTCTCGTAAGTCAAGCGGCGTGCTGTAGTCATCATCACCTGTCCACTTCCCACAACACATATTCGCTTCTCCATCTTTGTCCGCGCATAATCTCGTCCAATCTTCCATCCCCGCCAAGGCGCCTCCCCCCTCGTCCGAAACCCAAGCACTAACAATGGCAGAACCGAGCAGCGTCCGCCGAAAGAGTGGCTGGAATTCGCTCCCCACAGAGGTAATAAAGCTCATTGTTTCGCGTGTCGACAATCTCAGTACCATGCCGCTCGCCGCGTGCTCGCCGGGGCTGTACCATTTACTCAAAGCCCTCAGGCCGGAGCTTTTTAAGCCAGCTCCTTGCTTGCTGATGCCGCCTGATCTTCAGAAACGGCGTGTCACGCAGCATAACGATCGTAGGGTGGCGAGCATCAACCCCCTTGACTGCGATCCGATCCCCGTCAGCCTCAACTACATTAACGGTATGTACTAGGTCGGCATGAACACGTCTTGGATGGTGCTCGTCGACGATCGCGGCAGCTGGATGCTCGTGGAGGTCTACACCCGGCGATTGATCCCCCTTCCTTCGATTAACACTGCACTGCTTTGGCACCGCGGCCCAGAATACTCGGAATCTTACAGTAGCCAACATGATACCAAGTTTGATTTGCTCAAGGTTGTAATCTGCCAAGTGCCCACAAGATCTGTGAATTATAAAGACTTCAGGCTAATTGCGTTCTTCAACCGCGGTCTCGCCTATCTGACAGGTCACCGCGGTAAGTGGATAAATCTGCACGTCCATCGCAGGATCATACATCCTCCATGGTTCTCTGATGCCATTGAACACAAGGGCTTCATTTACGCTGTCGACTCCTTCTATGGCTGGACGTATTGCTGGCCTACTCCAGTCATCGCTACAAACGGCTGTTACAGCAGTATGTTACTTTCCTATGATATCATGATGGCTTGCTTATATTACTGTCAACATTTGCTGAAAAAATATTCATGCTCATAACATGCTGTTCTTAAGATTGACTAAATCAAGAGCCCTTTTTAATTTGACTCCAACTTGATATGATGTTGTAGGCCGCCTGGTGTCCCTACCCTTCCTAATCCCAGAACCTTTCAAAGAAAAGCGGCATGGCAGTTGCAGGTGGTTCCTGGCTCGATCAGAAGACGGCGAAAGATTGATGATCATTCGCACATACCGGACGTGTTGTTTCGCGGAATACAATCACAGTCACTGCAAGGTCTTTGAGCAGGATCCCAGCTTCTCTGGGCCTTCAGGAATTTTTGACTGGAGGCTGGTAAGTAGCCTTGGTACACGCTCCCTGTTTGTCAGACTGAATTATCCGATTAACCAGGAGATAACCGACGGCAAGGATCATGATGGCGGCGCGATATCGTTCATCAAGCAAAACTGTGTGTACACAGCGTACCATGCGTCTCTGCATGCACCATGCCCTGATATGTGTCGCCACGCTCTGCAGCCCAAAGTAGGAGAGAGGGTCGCAAGTATCAGACTTCGACCTGCTGGCTGGAGTTTCCCCCGTCAGGCACCCATCTGGTTCAAGCCGTCAGCCAATCTCCACAGCTTAATAAATAGTAACGTCTAACTGAGCCAGTTAGTTAGATGCGTACACTTGGTGTAGTAGGATTTTATTTAGTTTGATGCATACACTTGTTCTTTTTTGGTAGCCCTTTTGTAATGATGGCTGATGTTTGGTTTGGAAGAGAGAGCTGCGTCTTCCCTCTTCCGGCCTGCTTACTGCTTCTGTTGCACCCCCAGTCCTGGTTGCTGCTGCTGCTATTTTCAATGTACAATCAGTAGTATATTTCGTCTGTTGGTTGAATAAATGTGTTGTTAGAACGACAAACACAATGTTTTGGAAGTCGTTGCACGGTTCGATCCTTTAGTGCCCCGTACCGTACGTAGCGCATACTATTTTTCGTACGGAACACATTTTTCACTTTTTGATAACATGCAGCCCACTGATGAAGGCCCAATAAAGAAGCCCATAATTAACTGGAAGGGAGGCTCTCACATGAATCCGGCCCAGGTACATGCTCATGGTCCCCTAAACATAAATAAGTAAATAAATAAATAAATAAAGCTAAATGCTCATGCACCAGTTCTTTGGGAAAATAGGTAGCCCAGTATTTCTTTTTGAAGAATACCCAAGCTAGGCCTATTTGTTTTCTCCGAATTACTGGGCTGCAAATCTTTCAAGACGGGGAGGGATGCATTCCGGCCTGGCTTAAGAGTATGGTCAATGTCTGTTAAAAGTGATATCAAAAGGGGTTGAAAATTCCAAAAAATTTATAGCAAATGGGATATAAGTTTATTTTTTTTTGTTTTTGTTCTTCACTGATATCTTATACGTATTTCATTGGATTTAACATAACATAGTACTAATTTATTTTTAAATTTGTTTTAGTATGGATATTAATTTTTGGATTAAGAATATTTCGTTCCTCAGCAAAAATTTGCGAATTTTCAAAATTTCCCACATATTTAGTTAATTTTTTGACCCTGGTACTGACCGGAAAATGGCCAGCAATTCTAAAAATGGAAAACGAGCTGCAATAAATTCCATATGAATTAGAAAATGAGTAAAAATTATAAAAATAATAGCAAATGGGCTATACACGCCACAAATTTCGAGGCTGACTTGTTTACGCAAGGCTTTGTCAGTGAACACACGATTCTAGCAGCAGTGACTGTTGGATGTCCATCCAACGGCCGACGTGCTTCTTCAATCTCTGATCTTCCTGCTCCAGCCGCCTAAACTAGCGCCGGCGGGACTGCCTGCTCCCTCCTCTTGTGGCGCGCTGTGATGCCGCGCAGGCTTCCCCGGCCCACCCTACTCCCTCCGCTGGCCTGGCCGCACGCAATCAACTGCCTCCTTATTACGCGAAAAAAGATTCCTCCTACTGACATCTGGGGCGCACCGGTTGGGAGGCTGACCTGTGGGCCTACTAAGTTGACGCGTACGCAGGGCTTGTCAACTTAGTCAACAAACGATTCTAGCAGCAGTAACCGTTGGATTTGAATCGAACGGTCCTGCTGCTTCTTCAATCGCTGCTCTTCTTGCACCAGCCGCCCAAACCAGCGCCGGGGAGACCGCCTGCTCCTGCCTCCAGTGGCCGGCTGTGCTGCCGTTGAGGCCTCATCGCCCCCTACTACTCCCACCGCTAGCCAGGCCCTGCGGCGACGGCAGCCTCACACCGCAGCCGAACCAGTGAACCCTCGTACTCCTCTCCGCGTGGGCATCCACTGCCACGTCTTCCCCAGCTTCGCGTCGTCCCCTTCCTAGGCCTCGCCGTCGTCCACCGCCTTGGTGCTCTCGGCGCGGCGTGGTCAACGTGGTCAACAACATTCCATCGGAAGAGTACTGTACGTGGAGAGGCTGACAGCTGGGTCCACGGCCACATCCCAATTTTTTTGTGATTTGCCAAGTAAGTCGCTTTGTCAGGCCTGTTGGGCTGCAAATCTTTCAAGACGAGGAGAGCTTTCATTCGGCTGGCCGAGAAAATGGCCCATCAGTAATGAGAAATGGGTTGTACATTTTTAAAACACATCAAACCGGCAATTAGTTTCAAATATCTTTTTTTTCATTTCGAGATTTTAAATTACATTAATTTTTATGCGTGGAGAATTTGTTGGATTTTATATTGATATACATTTATTTTTAAAATCAGTTTGAATGTGAGTCGAAATTTTGGGATTAAAAACAGTTCGGACCGCACCGAAATATGCAAAATTTCGTATAATTTTTTAACCGTGGCCACAATATGGGCTGTAATGCTAACAAAAAGAATATGGGCTCAAAAAAACCTTAATAATTAGCAAATGGGCTGTAAATTATTAGAAATAATGGCAGATGGGCTGTATGCTGTTTTCCACAGATTTGAGGCTTTCCTAAAAAAAGGTTGACGCACAAGCAGTGACTTTTGGATGGCCATCCAACGGCCGTCGTGCTTCTTCAATCTATGCTTTTCCTGCTCCAGCCGCTCAAACAAGCGCCGGCGGGACTGCCTGTTCCCTCCTCCCCGCGGCGGGCTCTACTGCCGCGCAGGCCTCACCGCCCCACCATACTCCCATCGCTGGCCTAGCCATCCCTCTACTCACCCACACCTGCTGTTATTCTCCGGCGACGACAGACGAACCAGTAAACCCTCATACAGTCGTACTCCCCTCTGCGTGGGAAACAACTGCCGAGTCTTCCCTGCCTCCGTGTCGTTCCCTTCCTAGGCCTCGCCGTCCTCCACCGCCCTGGTGCTCTCGGCGCGGCCTGGTCAACGCGGTCAACGACCGACATGCATCTGAAGTGGACTGTTTGTGGAGAGGCCGACAGCTGGGTCCACGGCCGCACGCAAGGAAATGCCTCCTTATTACGCGCAAAATAATGATTCCTCCACCTGACATCAGGGACCCACCGAAAGGGCCTCTGTATTTCGCGAAAAAAACGTTACCACCGCTGACAGCTCGGACCCACCAGCTATATCTTCGCACGCAAGGAAGTGCCTCCTTATTACGCACAAAAAAAATGAATACTCCCCCTGTTAGCTGGGACCCAGTATAGTGGCAGGCTGACTTGTGGGCCTACTAAGTTGACGGGGATGGAGGGCTTTGTCAACTTAGTCAATATGCACGATTCTAGCTCCAGTGACCGTACGATGTCCATCCAACGGCCGTAGTGCTTCTTCAACCTCTGGTCTTCTTGCTCCAGCCGCCCAAACCAGCGCCGGTCGTGCCTCGTGCTCCTTCCTCCCGTGGCCGGCTGCGATGCGGCGGAGGCCTCACCACCCCCTACTACTCCCACCGCTGGCCAGGCCATCCCTCTACTCACCCACACCCCCCTGTTATTCTGCGGCGATGGCAACCTCACACCGCAGCGAACCAGTGAACCCTCGTACTCCTCTACGCGTGGGCATCCACTGCCGCGTCTTCCCCGGCTCCACGTCGTCCCCTTCCTAGGCCTCGCCGTCGTCCACCGCCCTGGTGCTCTCGGCGCGGCGTGGTCAAGGAACGGCTTCCATCGGACGTGGACTGTACGTGGAGAGGCTGACAGCTGGGTCCACGGCCGCAGCAAGGAAGTGCCTCCTTATTACGTGCAAAATAATTATTCCTCCACCTGACAGCGGGGACCCACCGGACGGGCCACCGTATTTCACGAGAAAAACGTTTCCCCCCTGACTGCTGGGACCCACCAGCTACATCTTCGCACGGACGGAAGTGCCTGACAGTCGGGACCCACCTGGTCGAAGCGTACGTAGCGTTGTCATTCTGGTCGAGAACGTGTACGTACATATATACTGGTCGATGTAGAGGCGCGCACGTGTCGTAGTAGAGGCGCGCACGTAGCATGTACACGTACGTACAACGGCCAGGGTGCAAGAAAGAAAATACGGCCACGTATGTGTACATACGGGGGGCCTCGAACGCCTACCCGCGCATACGTACGGCCAGGGCTCGTGTACATAGCTGGGTCGGAACGGAGAAACAACGTCGTCGTCGTGTTCATGGGGAGGCAACGGAATGCATCGTGTTCATGGGGAGGCAACGGAATGCGTCGTGTTTATGGGGAGGCAACGGAATGCGTCGTGTTCATCGGGAGGCAACGGAACGCGTGGGAGCCAACCGGCTGGGTCGAAACAGAATGCGTGGTCGTGTTCATCGGGAGGGCTTGGACGGAACAGGCGATGGAAACGAGGCCTGGCGTACCGCAAAACGGAGGAAACGGACCTCCTACGTTCGGAACGGGGTCCTGTTGATCGGGAGGGGTGTGGCGTACCGCAAAACGGAGGAAACATACCTCCTACGGTCAAAACGGGGGTCCTGTTGATCAGGAGGGGTGTGGCGTACCGCAAAACGGACGAAACAGACCTCCTACGGTC